>NW_017536741.1:1572763-1711118 GCF_001853355.1 Bactrocera latifrons | reverse complement strand
GCTTATTGCGGCCGTTAATTACACTCACCCGGTTTCCATTCACCTATTCACCAATTCACCAGCTCGATTAGTGTCAGACGCGCATCATCGTTGCTAACACACATGGCGCAATTTCCTATTGACTATCGAAACGGAAATGAATTGGTGAATTGTTTGCTTGGCTGGCTGATTGGCAGCCTGACTTTACCGATATTCACGCTTCAGCTGATTTGCGGAAGCGGCTATTTACTCTAATTCGCGTGATTTGATTGGGTACAAATAAAAAAATTGTAATCTTCCTTTTGTCTGGCGATGATGTAGCAACTTTTTCAGGTTGCAACGAAAACAAATTTATAATAAGGAAATTAGTTTGAAGTTTAATTGCAATTAGAGCATGGTACAATATATAATATTTTCAATAACGGTTAGAAAGTGGTGCTTAATTTGTAGTTTTAAGCCATTGGTGTGAAAAGTAAAGTAAATTTTAAACGTAATGTTAAATATATCCTTTGGTGGCAACTGCTGGTTACATTTTTAGAATTTTGTAAGGGGCACAACTAGTGTGAAATAAAATAAAAATCGATTTTTATCGAATTTAAAATTTTATTGGTAAATCGATTTTTAATTTTCAAAACATTAACATATTAAAATTTCAAAGCGATATCTCGAATAGTTTTTGAGTTACAGCCAAAATCAAATTTTTATCGATATTTTACCAAATCGATTTTATCGGTATTTATGTCGAAAATAAATTTTTTAATTTTTCCTAATTCGTTACTTTATGCCTTGTAAACATTACCATATACAAGTTTCAAATCGATATCTCGATTAGTTTTTAGTTACAGCCTTCGAAAATGTAGCTGCTCAGTTGAATCAGCTTCATAAGTTTACCTTTAAAGCGGCTTACTCGAAACAGCATTTTTTGAATTTGCTGCAGTTATCACTTGAACAATTTTCTGTGTGTTAACTATCTAGTTCTACATTGAATGGCCCATCGATTTTTTGTCTGTTCTATATCTAAGTCTATATACACTCAACATATCGACCTATCGATTTTTTGTTCTGATCAAAAGTCGATTTTAACTGACAAACCTTTGAGGTAAAATTTTTTTTTTTTCGATTTTTTGTTTCATCCTAGGTCATTGTACGAAGAATATCCCTTAGTTTAACGATTTTTTTTATTTGCAGGTTTCATCTTGGGTGAATGTAGGAATCACTGCAGCAATGGAAGATCGTTTTCCTAGCGCCGTCGGAAATCTCATATAACTCAAAAAGTATAATTTTTTTTTTCGAAAATTCCACTGTGCTTTCATAAAACATGTATAATACCCTGCAAATTTCGAAACAATCAACATCTTTTAAAACCCAAAAACAACTACGTTTTTTAATATATTAAAGTGACAAAGAGGATGTAAAGGTGCAGTAACCGATAAATAGGTTAGCGAAATTAGTTGAAGGAACTACATGTATGTTTAAAATAAGCGTTGGTTGAAAGGGAACCTTTCAGTACTACAGTCGGTCGGTTACTGAAATTAGTAGGCTTCAAAACGAAACTAGCCCTATAATAAGGAAATAGTTTATAGTGGTCACTATGGGAGACCTGCACCAAAAAACACTAAAATCGAATATTCGGATAAGTTTTAGTTTACTGAAAGAAAATACGCTGAATACTACTCTTTCTTTATGAAAATGCTGGATGCTTCTACAAAAACACCTTTCTAGATTTCATCCACATTTCATTTAGAATTGATCACCTTTTTGAAATCAGAAAGAACTAATTTTCACTTCAGTTCATTACTGTATTGCAACTCTATTTTAAAAATAAAATACATATGTATAAAATTTCAAGTATTTTCCAAACCAAAGCAAATTTCTTTAACATAATGCATTCTACCAGAAATCCAAAAGATCATTGGCTAAATTGGAAATGGCATTTAAAACAACTCATTCCCTCCTTCACTCATACAAAGATTGTCGTCAGTGTTGCGAAATTTCGCTTTCATTTCAGACCAAATTTATGGCGCTATGAAAGTGCATTCAGCCTGCAACAACCGGTTGCCAGCAGCGCAGCTTCATAGCAGTCTTTGCGGAAAAATGCGATTTTCGCCACTTTACTAGCCACAAAGTGGTGTAAAGATGAAAAAAGTCACCAACGAGCAACCCAAACGAAAGCGCTTACAAATTTGTGAAAGGAAAATCATCGTCAAATAAGCAATAATATTTAAGCCAACAACAGCGTATCAAAAGCCAGCAATCAAATAAAAGCAATAAAAACTTGTGAACTATCCCCAAGGAGATGCGTTGCAACCACAACCACAATCACAGCCACAGTTGCAGCCACAGTTGCAGCCACAGTTGCAGCGCAGACATAAGCGCTATAAGTGGCCCGCACACGACACTTGGGAGACAGCAGACGGCAGACGGCAGACAGGAGAATTTGTCGGCTGAAATTGTGAGCGGTCATAGATTTGAAAAGTGAGAAGATGAAAATGCAAGTTGCTGCAACACGCAGACGACAACAAGTTATTTGGCTTTTTCGACTTAACGCGCAACGCTTTTTCAATTTATTATTTGTTCGTTGACGGCATAAGCCGACACAGTGCAGCTTAGCTAGCGCTCGTCTCGGACGAGTGGCGGGCACTTGCTTGGCTTGCGTATGCAATTTTCCGAATTGGCAATAAAAGTTGCTAACAACGGCATATCAACAACCGCTAAAATGCCAATATACATGCATACATTGAAATCTACCAAATAGCTAATAGCAACAACAATAATACTAGTTGGCTAACAACATTTTACTGGCATAACAGGCGATTCATAAAAATGAAAAGTCGTTTTCGTTGGCTGGTTTTTGCTGCTGTTTACACACTTTTTATTGTTGCTGTAAATCTTCGTGTTGTTGTTATTGTAATAGTTGTTGCTGGAGGAAAATCTGTACGAAAATTGAAAATGGAAAGTTGCCGCCGTCTGGCCAGGTCTGCAGGTTGTTGGCGGTTCGGTGGCTTTTCTTGTGCTGCAACTTGTTGCGGCAACATGCCTACCTGACGAGCATGGCTGCCAGTCACTTGTTGCTTGCGGCTATAAAAAAGTGTGCGATGCTAATTTTAGGTGAACTCGCACTGCCGTCGCCAGCTGGCGTGAGCTGTTGCATGTTTGGCGCATGTTGTTGTATTGATGCGCGTAAAAGCGTGTCAGCATTGGGCGCCAAAAGTTCATCAATGCTTAGTGTGGCTTAAAGTACATATTGTATGAATTTCCACCAAATAAAACAAATTTAGCCACGTGATTGTATGGCAACACTATGCGACAACATTTTCCAAATGAATTTCGCCTATGCCTGTCCACGGATTTTGCAAAGTCATATATGTCAACCGCCAGTGTATTTCAAAACTAATTAATTTTGTGTGTTTCACAACTGCGTCTGCGCATGCGCATGCGCATGTTTGTATTTATTTGTGTCAGCACCTTTTGCCTTGCAGCTTGCATCACACGTAACCGCGCAGAGTGTCAACACCTACAACAATTTGCCAAGGTAATTTGCGATTATTATCTTCAAAGCGCTCTTCGTTTGTATTTCATTTGTCCGCTTGTGGCTGTTTTGTTCGCTCGAATTGATATATCGCCGTTTTGAGGCTATAAATTTGTCATTTGCCTTTCAGCGAAAACTCCTCTGCCAAAAGTGTGGACAATAGAAAATAAAGTATTGTTTAAAATTTTTAATGAAAAAATTGCGAATTTGCAATTCTGCTTCATTGTTCGTAGTTTTTTGTGTTGCAAATTCCATTCAATCAGCTTTGTACTGGAAAAAGTCATAATGAAGTTGCCAAAAGAAAGGACGATCTAATTATTGCAGTTTTTTGTAATATAAAAACTATTACCATGTATTAAATATATTATTTAAGTAAAACCTTGAAATATGCAGTGTGTTAACAAGGCGTTTTCCAAGATGGTAAAGCTGCAGCAGGTTTTCTGAGATGCAGCCTGGAGATGCTGGTTACAAATATTCGGAACGGTTTTCTAACAAACACAAATAAAATGAGGTATGGAAACAGTTTTGCGAGTAGTTAGTATTTTAGAAAAGTAAAAATTAATAATGGGAACAGTTTTGAACATGCGAGAACAGTTAGTGCTATTATTACTTTGTGCTTAAAATATTTAGAAAGCAAAATTGTAAATAGCTAAAATGAAGGTCAGTTAAACTAGGAACAGTTTTATTATTTTCAAAAAAATCAAACATTGGCACAGTTTGGGAGTAACAAAACATTTTTGAAAAAAGTAGAAGTTAAACATGGGAGCAGTTTTGAAAATATGGGAAAAGTTAGTGTTGACATTACTGCGCTCTTTTATTATTCTGAAATGGGTTTAAAAATTGCGAATACATAAAACGAAACTCAGTTTAAGTGAGAACAGTTGTAATATTTTGAGAACAGCTCTTTAAAAACAACTTATCATATCATTTTCCGAAACTTGGTTTTTGCACGAATTGTGTAGAAGTGGGAACAGTTTTGTAATTTTAGGAACAGCATATAAATACATCTGTAATCACATCCGAATACTTGCGCCTTTACTTTAAAGGTGGGGAAAAAATTATAAACGACATGGCCAAGTGGGAACAGTTTAAATTGCTTAAAAATATGTCGCCAAAAGACTTTGCTTTTGATAGTCAATGAAAACAAATTATTTTCTCAAGCGTTCAAGTGTTAAAAGCTCTCATTTCAAAATTATAACTACCAAACAGCTAAGAAAATACATATATTTCTCTGTGGAAGGGAGTTATTTACACTAGTTCACAGTCATTTTGCGACTGTGCTGTTAGAGGCTTTGTCAAAAAAGAAGAAGATGTTAGAGGCTGTTTTTTGCTAACATTGGGTTGCTACAATCGCCACAAGTCAAAATTTCTTAATATGTAGAATTTTTGGTATTGTGGCCATGAAATCTAGGGATGAAACGACTACCATTCACTAAACTTACAAAATAACTGCACTTGGTGGAAAATTTTTTAACTCAATTTCGTATTCAGATACACCATAGACCACTTAACACATTAGTCGCAAACTTTTCCTTCGGATGTGTAGAATAGTTATGAAGTTTTACTATACCCCTTAATTAGCCAGCAAAAACACAAATATGCAAAGGCAGCAGCGTTAATGCACAGGTAAACACTAACTTCCTATATTATCTTATTGAAATGGGTCTAACCACCAAGCCAGTTAACCCATTTAGGTCGACGCATGCAAAGTTATGTTTAGTAGTAAAATCCCGAAAGCAAATTCAATTGGCCAACATTTTTTTATTTGTAAATTAACTTTTTTGTTGCAATCATATTTTATGGAGACAATTAACTGCACCCACGCCGACGCACATAAATACACCTTAATATATTATATATGCCGCCAACGCGACTTTAACTGCTTTTTAAATTGTTGTAAATAAAAATTTGTAGGGAGAAAGCTAAAAACTGGGAATTGTTCTTTAAATTCGCCACACATGATCGTAAAAACGAAAATGGGCACGGGCACAACAACAAACATACATACAAATATGTTATATAGATGCATAAAAATATATGCTTTTATGCACACTAAAATAATAATACAGCAATAATAACAATAACAGCAACAAATCACTTCCAGCAAGGTAGAAAATGATTATGACCGCATTGAAATGCGTTGACGTTTATTGATAGTGAGGCACTGATGCACATAAGTAAGCAATATGACACACAAATGCAGAGGCATAAACATATGTATATAAAATACAAAAACAATAAAGTACAAAAACAATAAACACACAAAAACATAAAAGAGCCCAGAACGAAAAAGAACAGCCCACGACCAGCCAAGTGGCTTGAGCAACAAGTGACTAAGCCCTCGCCCCAAAGGCCGGCTAGTTTGCCGGTGTTTGTTTGTATGTGTGTGAGCGTGTGGCATTAAGCATAACGGTTTGGTGCTGCCAGCGCCGCTAAACCTTTCCGCTGTGGCGGTGGCAGTTATTAAAAGGTCAAAAAACTGTCATGTGTCGCTAGTAATCGGCGGTCAGTCAGCGCTGGCGTGCCGACCACTCAGCCACCGCACAGTCAGCCGGGCAGCCGGGCAGCCAAGCAACCGAACAAAGTGCCGAGCAGACGGCGCGATGTGGCGACAATAATAATGACATCAACAAATAACTGAATGTATGTTAACAGGCACATACAAAAACAATAACAACAACATTACTACAAGCGCTGCGGTGCAACAATACCGACTATTGAAGTCATGCAACAAAAAGCACCTGTACGGTAAATTCAAGTCGCATGCGAGTATGGACATGTTTGTTGTAATTATGTAGCCGTGTTGTTGTTATTTACATACATACGCACGACCACATAGTAAACAGTTACGCATGCAGTTGTTGCAAACGTTGTTTAATAAGCAATAATTTACATTAAAAATTCAAAAACACAGAAACAACAACAAAACCAAAAAAGTAAGTAAGCGAATACACACACACGCAAATAGCAGCGCGCAATATGGCAAGCGATTCAATAAAACAGCACAAAGCAAGTACGCAGTAGCGCTTTTCCGCCAGCGCGGCGTCTCAAAATGTGAAATCCGTCGCTCTTATTTATTGTTGTATTATTTGCTTTGTATCGCTTATCATAGGCAATAACTTTTGCTGCCGCTACGCTGGTGCAGCGATGCGATAAATTATTGCCTCGAACAGAAACTGCGCGCAGCAAGTGCAGTGAGTGACAGCAAAACAACAACAACAATGAAAACTGCGAACATTTATTATCATTAACAGGCAACAATTGCCATGGCATACAACAATTGCAGCAATTGTTGCACGCTTTCCTTTGCTACGCACCGTTGCGGTGAAAGAGAAAAGTGTCTGCCTTGAGAGGCTCAACTTAAATGCGAAATATTGCTGCAACAAGTGCAATTAAGATAACGACAATTTATATACGCGCTGTCACTTGATGCCAAGTGAATAATATGAGCATATAACAGCTTTAGTATTGTGTGACAAACGTGCCACAATAGCGTCATGTCGCGCACAACTTTACTGGTTCGCAGTTAACGCTAATTAAGTAGTTTATTTCTGCTACACATCATGTTTTTGTCACAAGTGGAGTGATAAGTTGGAGTAAGTAAGTGGAAGTCGGCATAATATGCATATGTCTTTTAAGTAGCATCTTTTCCATAATACAAGGTTTGAAGATGCGATAAAACAAGGTATCTATTATTATTAGGTATCCTCGTGTAGTTGTCAATTTCTTTTTTTTAAATGTTTGTAATAGTAAGTAAATTTTGGGACTGAGAACAGTTAAAAATATTGCATACTTTATTTTGGGCAAATAAATTCATTTTTTTATATTTTTGTCATTATAATTACATTTTGCAAGCTGGGAACAGTTTTTGGCAATTCAAACTTTTGTCAAATAATTTTAATAGCATCCACCCAGACAAGTTTTAAGCATAAATATTTTTTTTTTTTTTGTTTTTTTTTTTTTTGAATTAACTAAATAGTTGTAGTTTCTAAAAATCTGAGTCAACTCTAGCCAAAAACTAAAATTTTCTTTCAACAAAAAAATATAATTTTAGTGTTTGCGAACTAACTATTTAATATAAATGTATCTAATAAGAAGGTTTGGCACTTTAAGCGTGTAAAATAAAACTTTTCAGGAGTGGGCACTATTTCTACTAAACTTACAATCTTATAATTTATTTATTGTTTAATGAAAATGAAATACTTCAAGTTTGAAAATTTTGAATTATTGGGAAAGATTACCACTAAACTATAACTCATTATTTTTTTCTTTTTGAATCAAAAACTACTGGGAACAGTTTATACTTAACAATATCTAAAAATTATTGCACTTTAAAATGAAATATATAGCTTAAAGCAGGAAACAATTAGAACTTTTATTGACTGGGAACAGTTTTAAATAACTTCATATCTTATATATATATTATTTTGTTCAAAAACATATAGTGATTATACTACAAGCGTGAAAAATTAGAACATTTTATAGCTGGGAACAAGCTCTATTGACTCATAATTTAGTTATTTCTGAATGAACTGATAATTTTGAGACTTAAAGCGTGAAAAACCAGAATTTTTATTACTGGAAACAGTTTATACTCAACTTTATATTTAATACTATATTTCTTTTTGAATGAAAATGGTAGTTTTTATACTTTATGTGTGAAAATCTATAAAGTTTCGTTAGTGGGAACAGTTTCCATTAAACTCTATGTCCTGGAATTTATTTAATTTTGAATGAAAATGTTGGTTTAAGGACTTTTCAAGTGTTTAACTTTACTTGAATTTGCCCTTTTGATGTATTATACCTTTCAATTAATTATTTCTGTAATTAGGAAGGTAATATATAGGCGTAGTAATCTAACCACACTTTGTACTTTCATTTAGCAATGAAAAATACATGCCAAAGGCGTCTCCGACTTCAAACAAGTGTAGGCATATGTACATATATGGACTTCATATATTTTTTTATTAATATCATTATGACTGTTCACCATTGCCATAAATAAAATAAACCGCAGTAAAGTGCAAAATATTGAAAAATACCCTTCACATGCAAGCATATAGCACACTTATTTATATTTGTATTTTTATAAGTTGACACGGAAGTGTTGGCGACAATATTTACAAGTACTTCAGCTACTTACTGTCTGCCTTCTAATAGCTCACGATAAAAATATATAAATACAGCCATATCTTTATTTATTTATATTATTTGAGTAACACTCCGCAAGAAAGTTGTATGCATGATTTTCTTTATTAATAAATTATTGCATGATGTTAGCGAATCAGCATGAATAAATGCCTCATACAAGTATGCATGTGTGTATATGTGTGAGTATTGCAAAAGTGAATGTTTGTAAGCACACGAACACAGAAAGTGGTCATTGTATCATCACTCGCAATAATATGTGTGTATGTGTGGCTTTTTCATTGTTCACGGGCGGCGCTCGTTCAAAGATAAGGATTGAGTCATCTGCGCGGTTACATGTATAACTGCACTGTGGCTAAGTGGAGAGCGCATTTTCGCTATTATTTGCGTTTTTATAACAATTGCGTATGCAAAAATTATGTTGCACAATAAAAAAGATGTTACATATGAAAATATGCATATATAGTATTTATGTACGAGTAACTCCCAAAATGAATTTGCAATTATTACTTTACGCCAACAGCGGTAATCCCAGCAAGTTAAGTAAAAGCAATTACTTAAATATGTTATATTGTTTAATATGAAAGCTGAAACCAAATGAAACTCACGCGCATTCCTCTGCTCATTCACACATTTCGTTTTCCTTATTAATTTTAGAAATAGAAAGTAATTACCATTAGCAGTTAGCATTACCAAACAGTAGTGGCTTATTATGACGGCACTCATAAACTTACACAGCCACACGTATACAACATAAGCACATTCAAATGACGCCAACACTTGCAATAACAACCACACCAAAATTTGCTGAGCTCAAATTAAACGCAATGCGCCAAACAACTAATGAAGATGAACAATTTTAAGCGCCGCCGTTTGGGAGAATGGGCGTCCACTTGCAGTTAATTTGTTCATACTTTTTCGCTTAGCCTCTGTGGCGTTTATGAGGGGGCGCTTAGTAGTGGGCTTCGTGTGTAAAGAGGAAAGGCCTACACACAGCGCAGATTTCAAACTCGTTTACGTAATGGGTTTAGTGAAAATTTTAATTTTCCAGCTAAACGCTTTGCACACATTTTAGTTACATGAAACTGGTGGGAACACCTTTTTTTGTTTGCTTACGCAAGAGCTGCACTTAGCATTCCAATAACTTGTGAGCGCCTTCTAGTTGATGTCGTAGTAAGAAAAAGGTACGTATTTATTTCAAACCAATTATTAAGCTCAAAAATGAAGGAATAAGTTGCAGAGGGTATGACATTTGTTAATATCTAGATACTTCCTCCGGCAGTTTATTTTTATCTTTTATACCATTTTGGTATCAACAAAAATTAATTTTTATGGAAGACTTTTATTCTTCTTTGGCTCCTTTAATTAGATTATATGTTTTACGCACTTAAGAACAGTTTTTTTTTTTGTCAGTAAAAAATTTATCTATCAATATTTTCTTCAATGATGTAATTTTATGACCCTGGGAACAGTTTTTTAGTGAAAATATGTACTTCACAGCTAAATAAATTTATACAGTATGAAGTATTTTCCTTTCTTTAATCCTTTCTTTCAATAATAAAACGCGTATATCTGGGAACAGTTTTTTTTTCAGTAAAAATATTTTCATTATAAAGAAATTTCTAAAGTTGGCTTTTTCTACAAATAATTTCTTCAAATCATATATTTCATGCAGCTGAGAATAGTTTCTTTTTTTCAGTAAAAAATAGTTTAAAGACTAAATTTTTTGTAACGATATGTCTCATTATTCTATGGATATTTCCCTTCAACTATTATACATATAAAGTATATAATCTGTGCGCTTGGGAACAGGGTTTTTCGCAATTAAAAATTTGGTAAGTCGCATTCTTTTACGGATCTTTTCTTCAAATTAAATAATTCATGTACCTGGAAATCGTTCTTCTCTGCAGTACAAATAATTGTAAACACAAATTTGATGCGCTGTGAGCAGTGTCAGCACAAAATATTTTAAATTCTTAAAGATTGATTCCATTATGAAGTTTTTCTTCAAATTATAAACTTGGTGTGCTTGGGAACACTTTTTCCTTGCAGCAAAAGATATGTTTAAGACAGATGTGTGTTGATGTTTCAAATTATAAATTTCGTGCACCTGCACAATTTTTCTTTGCGGAAGAAAAATATTTTAAAGATAGAGGTGTGATTATTTTATAAATAATTGCGTAAAATTATGTATTTCGTGTGCTTGGGAACAGTTTCTATCTGCTGTAAAAACCCTTGTATAGATACAATGATATACATACATATATTTATAATGTCTAACTAGACCATAAATCGAGTTATATGTTTCAAGCGCCTGGTAATAGTTTTTCACTGATGTAGAAAATATTGTACAGATACAGTCTCATTGTTGTATGGTTCTATTTTGCAATTTGTATATTTTTTGTGCCTGGGAACGGTTTTTTTTGCAGAAAAAATAGATTTTAAAGAAATAAAGTGACATTATTGTTGCTAAATTCGATTTATTGCTTATAGTTCTGACACTTATGCACCCATATTACCTTTTTATCAGCTGTTTTACTAATATTACTTCTTTTCAAGGTAATTCACAGCTTATTGAGTCATAAAATAAGACATTTTATGGACATACAAGTATAAAAAACTATTAAAATATTTGATAAATGTCATTGAAAATGGAAAGTTTCAGCATTTAATCCGAAATTGGTTTAATCGGTTGAAATGTTGACACATTGACCTCTGGAATATCCGTAAATTGCATATGATTGTGAAAATTCAACGCAACTAAACCGAAGTTATGAGTAAAGAAACACCAGGCTATTACCATATTGGTTAATATCACCACTTAAATAAGCTCAATAGGCACTAATTGTTCGAAATAAAATGTAGAAATGCAAAATTGCAGCAGTGCAGACTTACACACACAAATGTAAGTATGTTTTTCAAAATTGCAGCGAGTTGCTCATGTGGCAATAGCAAATTAATATCCGAAGTGCACCGATTCGAAATCAAAATATTTCAAAATTTCGATCAAAGTCCGCAGTAAACAAAAAAAAATTAATAAATGAAGATGCTTTCCCGAAAATATAATTTCGCATACCAAATCAAGCAGTAAATTTTCAGTAAGTACTACAAATGCCGTTGATTGCATTTCTACAGAAATAGTTTTGATTCATTAATTGCCACAACTTTGGAAAACAAACAATTGAATTATTTCACAATGAGAAATTATGAGTCAATCAGTGTTTACTAAATCGGTTACGGCTGAGGCCTTCTCACAAGTAGTGATGCAATATAGATTTATACAAATATAACTGTATATATGCAAATGTGTAGAAACCTATTTACATAAGTAGATATGAAGGACAATGAAATTTTCCCCCGCATTGACAATAAAAAAAAAAATAGATACTTTGATCGCTCATGTGATTACTCAGCTGAGCATAAATTTGTACAGATTTTTCTCGTTTGAAATTTTAATTCCATTTTATTCGGCTTCATCTATTACATTTTTGCATTTACCACTACCTTTCGATGCGCCTATGCCTGTGTGTGTGTGTGTGTGTGTGTCTGTGTGTACACTAACTCTGCAATCACTCGTCTCCTCATGGACACTCTTTGGCATACCACTGGCATTCTGGTGCGTTCTTGCCATTTCCATTTCCGCCTCGCCCAAACACATAACGTCGGTTGTTGTTGTACTTCGAGTCACTGGCACAGATGAGGCGTCCATTCTGCTTAAATATTAACTGATTTTGGTAGAGCTCCACAGTCCAGTCGGCATTGTTGGGTTTCTGGAAGCTGGAGTGCCAAGCGGCCACCATATTAGACTGGCCTTGGTAGCTGTTGCGCTCTAAATAAGCGACGCGTTTCGTCTGGTAGTGCTTGAGCGTGAATTTCAATTTCGTCTGCCGATCGTTGGACACATCGCTCACTTGTGTTGTCCAAGGGCGTTTATTAATATTGATGTTGTTGTTTTTAAAGACGAAAATATAATCACGTTGGCCATCAATGGCCTTGTCGGAGGCATACATGTGTTGCAAATATTTGCGATTGATCAAGCAGAAGTTTGGCTGGAAGAAGATAAAGTCGAGCGATGGCGGCAGATAGCTTATGTAATCGTTCAATTTGCGCTTCTGTTCGTTGGTCAAACTGGAGTAGTATTTGTTCTTTTTGATGTTCAAAAAGTAGTATGCCACATTGAAGTAGTATTTGTCATTCACGTCGCCGGCATTGTCGAATTTCTGGAACAAATACAATTGCAACTTGACCATCTTCTTGTAGGACGCGGCCGTGCCAGTGTAGATTCTATTCAAAGCATAAGCCAAAGCAGTCGCATCAGCGCCAGTATAACGACTGTTGATGGCCTGCTCATTCCAGTTGTACACATTTAGAAAATTCAAAGCGCGCTCTTCGATATCGCTCTCATCGATAGCGCTGGCGCGAGCCTCTAGTGAAGCAGGCGCGTCCATCGTATCCACAAGGCTCAGCGCATCCTGTGGCGCTGTTGCTGCCTGGCACAAAAGCACCGTTAAAATTAAAATTGCTGCGCTTACTTTGCTTAGCATTCTTTTTGACATTTGCACTTGAACTGTTTGGTTGAAGGACCGTCGACTTGTATTTATGGGTGCTGCGCCTTGGGAAAGTTCTCACTTATCAATTGAGTTAATTACGCTCAAGTATCGATAGCAAGTAATTGTTATTCTACTGGATTTAAGTGTGCACAAATAAAAATTGTTTATTTGACAATAATTGAATTGTGTTGCTTCCGCACCTGCTGAGCGCCTATCAATATCTAGGGAAAGCGTTAGACGAAACTTCGATAGTGAAACGCGCACTTATATTCTAAAGTAGGCAAATAAAATGTAATTAGTGCAATACTATAGATAAACACAATCGGTGATGCAACAGCCGTCATGTTGACTTCCACCCCTCATTTGAATAATGAGGAACACGATATTTCCATTTGAGCGTCTGGCAAATGGCTTGGTAGTAGCATTTTCTTTCGAATAATCTTTAAGTTTATATATATTATATTAAAAAGTAATACTAAGTCGCAAAGAGTTAGGCAGTTAATTCAACGGGCTCCAACGCCAGCGGTGTGTATCTTGATTGAGCCAAGTTTCAAACCTTTCCGAACAGCTGACTTACTTTTGACGTTTAAAAATTGCTTTATACTAAAGGTGTCTAGATATGGATTTTGTGTACTATTTCAGACTTTTATGTGGAAGTTTAAAGCACCTAACAGTACGCTAGAGTATATAGTAATATAAAATGCTTATGAAGTGGAAATCCTATACGAAATTGCTATCAACGCAGATTTATCTAAAATGTTATAAACTGTAATGGCAATACTGCAATAATTTTAGTTAAGTAAAGTGATTCCGCTGATCTAATATTCATACTTGTTAACTTATCTATTATATTCAATTATTATAAAATTATCAAGAGGCCTCTCTTCTGAGGCCACTCCTCTGAGAATAACTTCAGAATTGAAGTAACTAAAACAAACATGATGTTATGGTCATTTGAAGAGGATACTTATAGTGATTCCCCTTAATTAAATTGCCGGAATATAAGTCAATATTTTTCTTATGGAAAAATCCCCTTTCATTGAAGTAAAGTTATAAGTAAATGCACACAATTGTTCAAGCAACGCTGAGTCAATGTTGTCACAATGCGCTTTTCGCTTTTTTCTTCCTGAATTTCACCAATTTTTCAACCTCACCAAATTACAAGATCAACATGATCCATCATTTTAAGAAAATATCACAAAAATTTGGTAAGCCATAAGCGGGACACACAATCAATCTTGCCACAAAACAAATTTCATTGTCATGATTTAATTACTTTATTACATGCGAGCAGTTTTATAAAACCCAGAAGTCTGTGGTGAAAGATGCAGCATTGAAAATACAAAAAAAAAGAGACTTGAATAAAACGCGAGATAAATCGCCAAGGCAACGTCTTACCGAAAATAATTTCACATATATTGCGGCACAGCCCACCAGCGCACAAGCAACGCTACTCCCGAAGGAAGGAAGCACGAAATGTTCTTAATAAATAATTCAATTTATTATCGAGACAAAGAGGAGAGTGAAATGTGCGCCGCAAGCTGGGTCTGCGCGCAAGTTGCATGTGTGTTGCACGCTCAAGAAAGCGGTAGCCAACTCACTGCCAAGGTTGACCGAAGGAATTAATAATGGCCAACAAAATTTTGATGAGCGCCGCAATGTATGCAGACAGACACACACACACACACGCAAGCTACTTTGTCAGTTAGCATGTATGTGTGCTTGAGGAGGCCACACACGCGCCAAATGCCCAACAGGCAGCAGAGGGCGGCAATAAATGTTTGGACGTGGCTGTGGCAGCAGGCGGACACTTTCCTTACAAATGCCCACACACACAATCACTCACATTTGTATATATTTACAAGAAAACATGCGAGATGCATTTTTAGAACGTTGTTGCTGCTGCAACGACAGCCGATAGCCTCGAGTGCGGCATGCGGCGGCGCGGCGCTTTAATGATTTTCAATGTACGAAATGAGTGAGTTTTTAATAATCAACAGTTATGTGGCGATTTGCCGTTATTAAGTAGTACAAATAAAATGTGAAATGCGAAAGGCAGGAAAGTAGAAAATGGGTTGAATTCTTAAGAGAACGCTCAATGAAAACGCTTAAGGCTCAGAAAATGATGCGACGAAATTGATTGCTACTCAAAATAAAAAGCAAAAATAAATAAATAACAAAATATAGTGAAAAATAATATATTTTTAGAGTTGGTATACCAAAAAAAAAAGTGGTCGAAATTACTAAATTCGGATAATTAGTGCTTTGGAGAGGGGCAATGCTAAACTAAAACAAGAAAAAACGTTAACATCAGTTGCAGCGAAGCTAAATGCCCTTCACAGGTGCATTTCTTTTAGTAACTATGTGTTCAGTTTATATGGTAGGTCTAGTAATGTGATCTGTAAAATATTTTCGGAGATTATATTATTGCCTTCAGCAGTAATCCATGTCAAATTTCGTGAAGATACCACGTCAAAAGTGAAAGTTTCCCATACAAGAACTTGATTCCGATCGTTCAGTTTGTATGGCAGCTATATGTTATAGTGGTCCGTTATCGGCAGTTCCGACAAATGAGCAGCTTCTTGAAGAGAAAATTACGTTTGCAAAATTTCAAAACGATATCTTAAAAACTGAGGGACTAGAAGGGGAGAGCAGGGCTTAACCACAAACATTGAGCATTGAACAAAGGAGAGAGAAATATATTAGTTTCCGGAACCTTAAAGAATTGTGGATGTCAAAGTAACTTTATATAAGGGGTTGCATGGATTTCACAGCTTCAAACAAAAAAATAATTATTGTCTTATTTAATTCTACAAAGTTTCCAGATTATTGTCAGTTTCACCAAAAACACAAGCCTACAAAGCTTTCAAAGACATACTATACATCGTTGAAGACAGTCGTGTTCTGGACGACCTTCAATCTCTTCCTTCAACTGATGATAATATTAAAAAAAATGATCGTCAGGCAAGGGAACTCGACATCTTTCTCGGGTTCGTTCAAATGATTTGGGTGCATATTTTGGGTATGAAATGCATTCTCACTCAACTCGTCGCGATAAAGCTCAATTTCTTTCAAGAAGAGAGTGTGAACTTCGACCTGACATTCATGAAGAGCATTATAACTGCCGATGAGACATGAGTTTACTTGCTTGACATGAAAAAAATTCAACAATCCTCAGAACGGAGCGAAAAAAATGAGCCAACACCAAAAAAATCGGACCAAAGCCGCTCAAAAGTCTTGGCTTTTTTATATTCGTGGTTTGGTGCATTATGAATTTCTTCCGTAAGCACAGACGCTCAATAAGGAGTTCTAATTGGCCGTTTGCGTGAGAACATCCTACAAACATGGCCGGAATTGTGGAGGAACAATTCATGAATTTTATACGATAATAATGCAACACCGCATCGAGTTATCAAACTCAAAGTTAAAAAGCAATGAATACCACTGATCAACTACCTTTTTCAACAAATTTGGCTCCGCGTGATTTTTTCTTGTTCCCCAAACTGAAATTGCTGCTCCGTGGAAGCCGTTTTCCGTCGATCGAAGAGATAAAACAACATTCGTTGAAGGAGCTGAAAGCCATTCCAAAAAGTGCTGAATAAAAGATTTTGAGGACTGGAAGAATCTTTGCATCGACGCAGAAGTAGGCTGTTTTGAAAGTTTTTTAAATCGGCTCACTTCTATTACTTTCCGGACAAGCCCTGTGTGTATATTATTTTCACCGCACTCAATTTTTAAGCATTAATTAGCTAACAACAAAACAAAACTATAAATTATGATATGAACTTCTTAGAAAAATAAATATTTTGCTTTTATTAGTGAACACCTTTTACTTTTTTACAAGCACCAGTAGAAAAGGTGAACATACATAGCAAACACGCCACTTCCTAAAACCTCACACCGCGAACTGTCAATAAAGCAAAATCGAAGAGAATTTACCCATCACTTCATTGAATTGTTTAAAAGAGAGAAGGAAATGAATCAGCAAAATATGGAAATTATGCGGAAAAAGGCCACGAAGTTGAAGACGTGCGCTGAAAATTGAAAATAAAACATGAATAACAATAGTAATATTGCGGCTACCGGCCGGCTGGCCGACTGACAGCGCGCCGCTACTTGTAAGTCAAGCAATTGGCAGCGGCAAGCGGAAGAAGCTGACAAAGCACGCCTGTACAGCCGCGCGGCGATAGTAATAAGCACGGCGAATAAATGACTAACATGAACTATAGAAATTTTCTACACGCACAGACAACCATTAACACCATTAAAGCATATATATATATATATATATACTTACATGTAAATATAGTGACATTCACGTGCGATATCTGCACGTCCGCATGCGCATCTGCTTTCTGATTAAGCGACTAATGAAATCTGCCCGAACAAATCGATTATATTTGCTTTGTGTTTAAGTGCACGTTCAATAATGATTGCCTACTTCAAATGCGCTGCTGACAGCAACGAAGCGCGCGGCAGCGGCGCTACCATTTCAACAGCTGTTGTCATTTTTTGCGCGATTCTGCGCAGCTGCGCGTTTGTTTGATCATTCTGCGCTGCAATTCAATTTGTTTTTCATTAAACATCACAGAGTTTCTCAACTCTGCGCCAGTACACTCGTACGTAGCTTTGCTGTTGTGGCATGGTAGCTTGCTGTGTTTGCGTCTCGGTTGCTTCGCTTGCGTCTTTTTTGCAACTTTCCTAATTGGCACACACACTCAAGCGCGCGCGCAGTGCTTACTGCTGCGCGCCTGACCTACTGTTACTGTTCAAGCAGCAGCTTTTGATTGCCCACTTTGCGCCGTGGCTCAGCGCTGTCTGCTGCCACCAACTGTTGTTGGCCAACTTCATCTGCGCGCTAAATGAGTTCGCGTTCGCATTCGTTCTTAATTTGATTCAATAATTCTTTCGTGTAATCAAAACGTTTTGAGTTGAGTTGAGTTGTGGAAAGCGGCAACCGGACTTGTTCTAGCGCGCTGTGCGCTGCTTTCTTTGCTTTTATATTCACTTTTATGGCATTTATTATAGTCGGTTAATTGTTAATTTCTGTGTTGCTGGCGGAGTTAATTGTGTTTAGAATTTGTACGAGCTTTGCAGCGCGTTTCTGCAACTTTCGCAATTCTTYATATATAATTTTATGTTTTCTTTGCTTTCTTTGACCGCCTCTACAAGTTGTTCTTATTGCCAGGTGCGGCACACATTTTTGCTTTATACTTTTAATGCCTCAAGTACAACAAATTTTTACTTTTAAACCATATTTTTAGATGTTTTCTTCCGCAACTTGCTATTTTCAGCCAATGGGTTGAGCAGCGCATGCGCGCGGCTGTTGTTTGCCACACCGCGTTAATTCCTATACAAAAAATTGGTTAATAGTTTTTTTTTCCCTACTTGCGCTCTTCAACAATCATTTTCCCACTACTTTTCCCTCATCATTTCGCCTCCTTAAAAGGTTAGCTTTTAAGTGCAAGTGCAGCGCTTAAAGCSCGCAGTGGTGAAAGACAGTCTTATAAGCGACAAAAAAGCAGTTTGAACAGTTTGAACAAGAGGTAAAATATTTCAGGCTTTAAAGGCGCTCAAGTGCTGAATTAATTGTGTGTGGCGAAAGTGAATTAGCGCAGCCAAATGYATCGCTCGCATGACGTGTGGAGTGTGTGGGAAAAATGTGTGGACTTAGTCAATTATRTATTTATTTAGTGATTTTTTCCAGTTCGTCGCTACACGAAAACTGAAATGCGACGATTTAATCAATTAAAAATTCATTTATGTACATAGTCATTAAGTTCCGTATGAAGKCTCAAGTGCCATTGGCATTGAAAGTGGCAGCGCTCAGCGATTATCGATTGTTTTTTACCGTTAGCAAATATTGACTACCACATGTCTGATGGTTTTTACTTTTTATGGTGATTAATGTCAGTTGAGGTAAAGTCAGTAAATACTGAAAGCTTACGCGCAGCTTGAAAAGTTTCCATAAAAGTGAAAGCTCGTGGAGCAAGTTATAGAAAATAAGCTCGTGAAGCAMGCTTTAGAGAGCTTTATTTCAAAACTAAAAAGCTTCCGTATTTCAAAATTAAAAAAGGTTTAGAAGACAGCTTTATTTYAAAATTAAAWGTTTCCACTTCTGTAAAAGCTAGTGGGCCAAGTCTTAGAAGACAGCTTTATTTTAAAATTGAAAAGTTTCCATAAAGGTTTTAGAAGACAGCTTTATTTCAAAATTAAAAAGCTTCCATATCTGTGAAAGTGCAAGCAAGCTGGGGCAAGCTTTACAGGATACCTTTATTTCTCAGTTAAAAGGCTTCCATATATGGTATGTGAAAGCTCGCGAAGCAAGCTTTCATTGACTAACAAAAATGTAAGACAAAAATCACGGAGGTAAAAACTCTAACAAATTTTCTATATTGTAAAAAAATACTAAAAATTATCTAAGAAAATATTTTACAATCGTTTGTATACCAAACAGATTTCCGTCCTATTAAAAGGCGACGGTTATAGTGCCAAAGAAAAAGGAGAAGAGTGTCAAGTCCTACCATGAAAGAAAAATTTTATGTTGACTGCTCTTTTGAGGATATATCGCAGTGGCATTGTATGTATCGCTACATCTTGCGAACTAACTGTGAATAATTGAACAAGAGTATTGAACTCGCGATAGGATTACCAGTACTTCAGCACTTTAAAACATCATAAAAAGGGTGAAAATGGTGGAAGAACCGCGGCAAATACTTAGAACGCGACAAATGCCATGCGACTTGTCGTGTCATTGATCTTTAGTCAACAAATGAACGCGCAAAATGACAACAAATATTAGCGACAAAGAACGGCGTACATACATATACAAAGATACGAGTAGAAGATAATGAAATCGTAAACAACAACGGAAAATAGAGAACGCGGAAAGCCAGCTAACTGCTGATGGATTGCTTGAAAAGTGACTGCGACGCAGGCGCGCCAAACTAACAATTTGCACAAAATCTATTTTCCAGCAACGCAGATACCTCTCAGAAGATACGCGCGCGTATGTAGTGCAACGCGCGTTGACGGCACTGAGCTTGCGACGCTTATCGTCATGACAACTCGACGCGTCTGTTTGACTTGCAATTAGAATTGTCGCAACAAGGTTGACGACTGCAAACAGAAAAAAGGAGCGCGCGTGAATAAAGGTGAGCAGACGGTGAGCGCGAAGAACAGGCACAACACGAGCTGCACTGCAGATATGCGCGCGCAGGAGGTGCGATGGCGCAACCGTAACAAGCATCATTAGTTGCCGTTAAGCGCGTTGGCTGATGGCGGCGTCAGTGACGCTGACACTGCCAACACACGGACGCACAGGCATGAGAGCATGCGTTGCGGAGCTATCGAACAAGTGTATCTGCCAGATACGCTTCTACACGAACGCTTTAGCAAACTATTCGCAGATAAGTGCAAATACAAACACGGCGCGCAGGTAGTTGGGCGCGCTGATGCCCCACCGTGGTGTCAAAGTGCGGAAATGTTCCAGCTGCTTCATGGTACAGCTGTGGCTAAATACGCGCATGCCATAACAAAGCGATAAAAGTGTGAATAACACTAGATGTCGAGAAAATTAGTTGTTAAATTTGAAAGAGTTCTAGAATTAGTAGCGGCAGCAGCAGCGAAGAGGAAGTGCGCGGCATAGCGACGCACACAGGCGGCAAAGATCATCTGCAGCAGATGCGGAAGCCGTTAGTCAGTAGGATTAGCGGTAGTTAAATGCAGTGCACAACAAACAGCCAGCCATGCAGCAGCCGCTGAAGTGCGAAGAAGCGGCTACAAAAAAATGTTGTAATAACTTCGTTGGTGCGTGCGAATTTGTGCAATTATCCGCGGCATGAAAAGTCGTTTCACGGTACATTTTATTATAACTTTTAATTTATTTAGTACAAAAAGCTATTACGGAATAGTCGAATCGCCGAATGCGCCGCAATGACACGGTCGTAAAAGATTTCACAATTTCGCTCGTGTGAGTTGCGATTTTATGGATTATTAAAATATCAATTTATTTCTACTTTTCATTTTTTATTTATTTTTTTTTTTTAATTTTTTATGATTTTTGGTGCAACCCCAAGTTAAGCCGAAGATTAACTTTCTGCCGAAGCCAAAACGAAGCTATTACAAAGGAGCTATTATGAGGATATCGAAACGAGCGTTGGAGTTTAATTACTTGGAAAGGAATTTAGGTTAAGTTAGATTAGGTCACCAGGTTGATCCCAAATCCTTGGATGTAACTTGGACAGATATTCGTCCATTAAGTTACCAGATCAAAAGATCACCAGCAGGTTCACCTTCATCCCAACCACTTCATAAGACTATATGTGCTTGTCGCACACTAATTAGGACTTCTCCAGCGTGTCTGGCTCGGTTTATGCCATGAATGCATGCGCACTTGAAGACAAAAAGAGTGCGACAATCCAAGCAACAAAGCGAAGTGTCAATATTTATAAAGATCTCTGCTGACAAACAAATAAGATCACTTCAAAGTGCACATAAAAACTGCTTTAGTTTGGATGGCTAAAGCAAAGCTAAGCAAATGCAAAAAGACAAACGAAAGCTAATATGAATTTATTTCGCCTTTGGAATTTCCAATACTAAAGAGATGTCAACTACTCTCAGCGATGTCAACGGTCTAAACTAAGTGTGCGAATCCACTTCATGCGTTGCTGGTGCTTCGGCATAATATTTTTGTTGTTTCGTTTTTAAATAATTTACGATTTTATTTCGTGTGCAAATGTCAACTTTCGATTTCAAAAGCTTTTCGTAACATCGGCGCAGCGCATTGTCACTACAAATGGCTAAACCGCATGACAATATCTCATACCAATGGACCTCTCACAGTTACGATGTGCGTTTTTCGTGCCTCGTTTGCAATACTAGACAGGTGTTTCCATCTGGCGATCATGTCTGTGCGCACATAAATGGCACTGAATCACTTTCATTTTAAAGAGCAGTTAAACTATTTTCAGTTTCACGCAAGATTTTCAGCTTCGGTCATTGCTTTGGTTTGATTTATCTTCACAGCCTTTTAGTGCGTGATTAAGAGCTTTAAATCTTTGATTAACTTTTGAACATTGAAAAAGTTAACAATCATTTAATTATATAGAAAGGAGTAGTTACTGAGATCAGTAGATATTTGAAATTTATCAAAAGAGAAATGGTACAGCGATTGCATTCAAAAGTCTCAGGGATCAGTATAGCATTGAAATCATTATGTTCAAGAAAGAGAAAATCTGAATTCAGTACAACTCACAATTGGATATGGTTCGTGAAATATTTGAGTGATGTCTAAAATAAGAGACTATTGACAAGTGAGCAAGAGTCACTCGCATCCCTCATAGATTTATTTCCTAAACTTGTAGTCAAAAATTAGAAACCATTGAGAAGTTACGAAGTACGGAGGGCTTTACAGAAGAACTTTTAGGCTTCTTACTGAGTGAAAGTCCGCAGGCTGACACATAGATGGCGCTACTAGTTGGATGGTTGTTAGAATCAGTGTTTAATAAAAAAACAAAAAAAAAAAAGAACTTTGCCAAAAATGTATGTTACTATGGTACGCCACAGACTTTTCAGTGGACCTGTTATATATTGAAATAAAAGTTCGCATAATTAGCGTTGAGAGCTCTGCGAATATAAGTTCCGTATCAACTTTTAGAAAAACGTGGACTCAAGAGTTTGAAAAAAAATTATGTTTTCTTCAAAAGCACTTTTAACAACAAAAACGACATGCAGTCACTTACGGATAAATCGAAATCCAATTCACAAGTTTCGCTTATTTTAACGTCTGTCAGAAATTCGTTTAGAGCAACCACTCACTTAAAAAACGCATTGCTTGCACAGAAACTAATCTCGTTTTAACACCATTAAATATTTCCACTATCCATTTGCCAGCTGAACCGTCCAAATACAACACAATTAACGCTGAAAAGCCAACCGTTTGTGATAATATAAAACTCCGCAGCAAACAAGTGTTCTTCTTTCCCAGTGCTTGTTTACGTTGCCCTCTGCCTCTTCTTTCCACAATGCGCCGCACAGAGGTTTGTTGACTTTGCCACTGCCGCTTTGTGCAGCGACTTAAGGTCTGTTGTTGCTGCTATTGTTGCCGCTGCTAATTTGATTAATGATAAGCTCCGCTTAGCCGGCACAAACAATATGCGCTGTGATTCATTGCGTTGCAACAACTGCCAACACTGTGCGCCTCTCGTGCACCAACCAACTGCCACTGGTGCGCATATGCTGTTGCATGCGCTTGTTGTTGTTCTTGTTGTTGTTTTTGCTGTCACACTTTTGCGACTTCGCTCAGTGATCGGTCGCGCTGACCGACTATCGCTTGAGTGCTTCGCTGTTGCCGCTATATTTGCCACTCGCAATGCGTTTAATTGATTTGAAAAGTGACTTGCAACGCATCAACTGCGACGAACTGCCGCGCACTGTGCTGAACTCTGTTGTAAATTGAATGGCTGACTAGCGCGCTGTCGGAACGGCAAGCCACGGCGGAGTGTGGCGATGAGCGGCGCGCGTTGTTGCGACCAGCTGCGCCACGCTGCGTGTTTGTTGCAAGTTGTGATTTACGCAAGTGAAAATAATTTTAAACTGCAAAAAGAAGAGCAGAGACAGCAGACAACGGTCCGCATTAGTTGGGCATGCAGTGAAGCGGCGCAATGCGGCGTAGAAAAAGTATTTGCTCAAAAAGTAAAGAAAAAAGTGTTCAATTTAAAATGGGTTAAGCAGCAACGGCAGCATCAACATTTCTCGCATTTCTCAACGCTTTCCTTGTAATTTGCTCATTTGCGGCCGCAGCCGCTGCCACTGCCGCCCCAAAGCACCGTTAACAATGCGTTTATTATTTCATTTGCTGTCCGCCTCACTAAAGTGTGCCTTTGATAAATATTGTTGTTGCTGTTGTTGTTGTTCTGGTTGTTGTTACTGTGGTTGATGCGCTGCTGTCTGTGGCAGGCGCGCAACAATGCCGTGCTTTGTGTGGCAACAATTGCCCACAAAGCATTCCACGGCGTTTAGACGCCTTCGCGACGCCTTGCTTGATAACAAACAGCAAATATTTACGCGCGTTGAATCAACAAGCGGCATCAACGACAGCGCGCACATCAAGAACAACAATAACAACGGCAAATAGAGGCTGCGACCGCTTGATGATTGTTGCACATACTCGTACATGCGAGCGTACAACATTTTGCCACAATTGCATTTAATGACATTTAAGATTCTATTACAACGATTGCAATTTGTAATTTAGTCCGTTTGGCTGACTTGTGTTCGTCATTAGAATGGGTATTGTTGCTCTTGTTGTTTGCTTTCTAATGCAGGCGTTGCGGCTGTTGTTGCAACTATTAATGGTGTCGTTGTGGTCGCAATGAGCCATTTCCTCTTTGGCGTATATTAAATTTAACGCGATTGCACATTTCGCACACGAGCACGCACGCACTTACATATACATACCTACACACGCATGCAGGAACATAACCATATGCGTTTATATGCTCCCCTTGTTCGCTCCAAAGGCTGGAAAATATTATGACTCCATGCAAAAATATTGGGTAGTCGAAAAAGTACTTTCGTATTTTTTCAATAGTTGTCGTTGCAATCCGGTGCCACCAATCGCATTGTGTCATACCATATAGTGTGGAAAAGGTGAGATTTTAGGCGTCACTTAACCCAGAAATTAAATTCGGGGAAGTTGAAAAAAGCTACAGCTGTTCAAATATGAGTGAAAATAATGAAGAAATTCGCTATATTTTGAAATTTTTGTATAAAAAAGGGAAAAATGCCACGCAAGTCACCAATGAAATTTTTGTAGTTCACGAAGACGATGCTGTATCAGTTCTACTGGAGTCCACATATGAATTCAAAAATCGACATATTGAATATCGTCCATGTCATGTAATATATAGCAAATCAAAAAGGTGGAAAAAATCGCTTTGCAAAAGGTAAACCCTTTGAGAAGTTCATATAATTTCTACTGGACGAATGGAAAACTAACGAAAAAGTGTTTCTCACCTAATAATATTCCGCAATAATTTAAAAATACCACGTTTTTCGTACACTCAAATGTATTTATGCTCGTTTTCTCAATATCTGGTTAGTAACCAACTGTCAATTAAGTTATGGTTAACTTATACAAGACTCCTTCTTACAATAAAGTACCATTTTCAAATCAAAACTTAATCTATACACAGTTACTGACCAGACATTTAGAAAACGGCACTTAGTCTTCCTCTTCTTTATTGGCGTAGACACTGCTTACCCGGTTATAGGCGAGTTTACAACAGCTACGGCTTTAGTGTCCATTTCACTGGATGTTTTTTTTACATGGCGGATCCCAAACTCAGCACACAACCATGGGACCCTTAATACATTAACATTATAATTGAGAAATCAGTTGTTGTTAAGATTAAGGGGTCAGTAGGGTAATCTTTTTTCAATTTCTTTTCTTTTTTTTGCATTTTCTGTTCTCTTATACCCTTAGAATTAAAGTAGAAACCCACTTTACCATGGAAGATTTCGAAAAAGGATCAAAAATAATAATACCATTCAACGTTCGGAGCGCTCGGAGTGCACACCTCAAACTAAAGGCGTTTTTCTCAAAAAACACTTTTTTAAACTGACGGACATGATTCCGGTCGAACTATACAACCGATTCAATGTTCAAAAAACCCCTGATTATCGTCCCAATAATTTTTATAATTTATTAACAATGTTAAGACAAAATGTATGTAAAAAAACATGCGGAAAAATAAAAAAAACCCGTTAATTACTTCTTTATTTAACAAAATTTTTTCATTATTCTAGTAGAGACGATAACCATTCAAGTACCTTTTAAGAATAAATTGGGTTTTTGTATTTCAGGTGATCCAGACATGAGAAATCGTGTCCGCCAGTGAAAAAACGCATCTCATTCACCCAGCCACTTCTCCGACAGATGTCATCAAAAAATTCCAAAAACAAAATTGTTTATACACTCCGCGATATACTCGTATGTATGTATCTCATGATTTGTGAAAAAAGTTCTGTTGTAAAACAAAAACTTCTATGAAAAATAATGTCAAAAAACAGGCCAGATTGTTGCAGTGTGGACAACAACCCGCAGAGTTGGATTCCAGTTTCAACATGATTTTACTTCAATTAGGAATTAATGTACTAAATTAAGATTTTTACTTACTTCATATGGTAAATGGATCTAAATTAGCGCTTTAATCGCGCTAAGGTCGGTAATTGATCAATTAACTCCAGCGCAAATAGCAATGATTACTATAATTCCCACACTTCATTCAATTAACACCAAGAGAAGGGCCAAGTATTATATGCAAATAGGTTGGTACTTCGAGTTCTTGCCGAAAAAATTGTATGAAATCGACCAAAAACATCAGAAAGGGCCAAGAAAATTTGGAGACCTTTTGCATGTAATCATCAAGTTATTCATCTAAAAATCTTGCTCGACTTCAATTGTAACCAAATCAGATCACAAATACGGCCTTTTCAAATAACTTGATTCCAGCGACATCTATTGTATTTATAATTTTTAGGAACACGCAATAAAATATCATTGAACATTTCTGCGTTAATCATTTTATAGTTTCGCAAATTCTCAATTTCTATTTCAAGAAGTAACTTCTAAGCTACAGGGATATTCCAAATATCATTCATATACTGGAAAATACACATGTATATATAACTGAAGGCATAAGCAACACAGAAAAGCATAAATTAATAGCTTCAACGCTTGATTGCAGCCAACACACATGTTAAGCGCTTTGGGGCTAACTGCACCACTCACTTGCAAGAGGCTGGGCGACATGCTAAGCGGTGGCCTATTCACATACATTTACTATATACATACATACAGATATTCATACCTACAAACTTTGCGTACAAACAGTTATGATCACAACAGCGAGCGCGTGCTGCTCACATTGGTCAACATATAAAAGGCAATAATAATGACGCATTTTTATGGTAACAGCAATTATCGGCTTAAAGCGTTAGAGTCGCAAGTAAATAAATAAAAATTAAAAATATAACGGGAATAGGGAAAGATTGGAAAGACATAAAAACAAGCACAGATTGCCACAATAGAAATTGTTATTATCATTATGGTTTTTATGCGCACTAAGGAATTACAACAGCAACAACAACATTAATATCGAAGAAATGTGTAATGCGACATGCAAATATTAGCATAACAACAAATGCATTTATAGAAATTTCAAGCTCAGCTCCAGCATGGATGGCGAGCAGTAAATATAATCATAAAATAACCGTAAAACTGCACCGCCGTGCCCACGTACACTTGTGAGCGAGTATATACAAATGTAAGTATATGTGTGTGTTGTTGTATTTAAAAGCGCATGCAGCAGTATAAATCACGTTAACTGTACTAAATACTAACGCCAAGTCAAACAAAATGCCTGAACATAAACAATGCGCCTGGCTTATGGGCTAACCACCGAAACCCGCCCGAGTTGCGGTGCAGAGGTAACAAAGTTGCGCCGCCTGCTTGCAACAAGTGCAGTGGAGCACCTGTAGCACCTGCGGCAGCAGCGGCAGCAGCGCCACAGTGAGTCGGCGCAACTGCCGCTGCCATATATTTGTGCTCATGTAAATATGTATAGTGTGTACACATATGTATGTGCATATGTGCCGTAATTAAGTGCTTGCTTTGGTATGGCTGCGGAAGCTGCACCGCGCGACTGTGTTACAGTTATGCTTTATTGCATTTCGGTTTTTAGTAGATGTGTTCTAATTGATAAGATAATTTTTTGTAAGAGATTTATGTCGTTTTAACTAGTTATTCAATTTAATGCTGACATAAATGCATAAAAGACCCAGTAGACTACCAGCCAGCGCAGCTACTTGGCAATGCCTGCTTACCCATTTGCTTAGCGGTATCATTTTTATGGCGAGTTAACTCTTTTTGTTTAATTAATAATTGGGTTAAAGCAACAATAACATTTTTCATTTCTACAAAACTATTTATTTTAAAGTTGTTTACTTTTGGAAGAATAATACAAACAGTATAAGTACACAAATTATACACAAAGGTGTCAATTGGGAATAGTCTCCACCGAATTTTGGACTAAAATGGGGCTGTATAAGTTACATGGGTTTACAGGTTTCAAAAACACGAATTTTTTAGTGCTTCATTGAATTCTACATCACAAGTAGGATATTACCCTAATTTTTCAAGTTGATTCGACTAATAGTTTCGGCGATACAGTCTTGAGAACTTGTGCGCTCGATGCTAGCTAGGCTAAGTGTGCCGTTTTCAAAAACACATTTTTCTGGAAACTGTGTTTCGAAATCTGTTAAAAAGATTTCTTCAGAACTACTTAACTGGTTTTCATAAAGTTTTACACAGGTATTTGAGATACAATTCTTTAAGACTTGGGCAAAGGATTTTTTTTCGCTTACAACTATTTGAAAACAATTTTCGCAAAATTTCCAATTCTTGTTTTTTTGTAAAAATGTCTGCCAAAAATCCAATTTTCAGTTTTTTTCCTACATCGTCCAAGTTCTAAGTTAAGGTTTTAACTAAAGCACGTATTTTTTCACTTTAGATGATGCTGTAAGCAGTTATCCTGCCACGCGGGCGCATCTTTTTTCCGAGAGGTCATCGGAAACTGCGTCGCAGTGGCCGAGTTTAAAATATTTGTTTTCAAAAATTTCAGAATTTCTTTGTTAATAGTGTAATAAAAAATTCTATAAAATATTGCTTTTTTCATATCAGAAAAAATTTTTGAAAAATGCTGGTTTTACCCGAGGAAACCCATGTAACCCCTTAACTGATAAATTAACCGATCTTCGCTCGATTAAAGCTGTACTTTATGTCGATTTACCATACAAAATTTATCTTAATTTAGTACATTAATTCTTAAGCTAATTCAAGTTGATTTCGCAACAATTATGAGGGTTGTTGTCCAGACAGTAAATTTGGCTGTTTTTTAATCTGTGGGTTGTTGTCCAGGCTGTAAATTTGGCTGAGTTTGACTACGAAGGCTAAAAAAAATGAAATAATAACGTTTTCAAAACCCTAATCTAAAACCACTTTGAAATCAAAACTTTTTCTGAACACAGTTGGTTTTGACATTGCCTTTTGAAAATTGCTTAAAATTGACTTAAATCACAGTACAACTTAAAAAATCTAGAAAAAAATCTAGAAAAAAATCTCAGAAGCACATTTTGAGTCTACAACAAAACAAACACTGAATAAAAAATATTTAATTGAAAAAAGAAAAAAATCTTTTCAAATACTAAAAGTCACAGCACATCATCAAAAATTTTGCAAAATTTGAGAGCGAAAGCAAAAAATGCTCGCCAAGCATTTGCTGAAAGTGAGTAAGGCGCTGCGTGGCGGTAAGTACGCTGTCAGGCTTCAAAAAAATAAACGCAATTAAACTAGCTACTTATTTTCCCTCAATACCATTAGCGACGCTACGCAACGCCAGTAAGGCGCCAAGCACACCCTTCGCCGGTGGTGGCTTACGCAGCACCATGAATGACCTGCCGCAGCCGGAGGGCGATTGGCAGGAGCACTACAATCGTAGAAATCTGAAGAATACGGCTGTGCTCTCCGTTGGCATTATCACCTTGATTTCATCAATATATATGGTAAGCTAAAGAGTGACCCTAGTGTCGGGCGGCAGCTACTAATCACACACCAATCTATTCGTAGCATTTCACGGATGAGGCCATCAACTGGAACTACACGGTGCCTCTGTATGATAGATGTCTTTGAAGTGGTTTGAAGTGTGCAAATGACTTAATTATTAAATGATAAATCAAAGATTTTTAATATTCATTGTTTGATTTCTCCGTGTTGATTGTTAACGATATAGGTGAACACAATTACTAAGTATTCAGGCGCTGTCAACTAAGCAATGCTGCGCTAATCTTTGCTGTACTGTTTTTTTTTTTTTTTTTTGCTTTTTCCACAAAAATCCATTTAAGAAATAAGCACAAAGTGTTTAGCGTGAAAGCGCAGCTGATTAGTCCCCATGCACTTTCCACAAAACGAAATGGGTGAAATGCAACAAACCTCAACTCATTCACGGACCACAGAAATTATGTAAATTATGAGCAAAATGTGGGCCACAAATCACCTGCTGCACTGTCCATATTTCTCATACAAATTGGCTCAGTCTCTTGATGATGAACGAAATGGCAAAATCTCCTTGAAAATTAGACGAAAAGTTAGTAACGTTTTACTCCACTTTTCGCGGCTTAGCAGCCTTCATTAGTCAGGTAATATTTGTAAAGCTCGAACGCCATCAGCCACACCTCAACCCGTTACGCACATCCATTGATGACTGGATTTTCATTCAAGTCATGCGCCACTGTGCCACTGTGCCACTCTGGCGGTGAAGCGGAAAAATGCGGAACGAACTCAGAGCTGAATCGAAACATTGTAAAAAAGTGGAAAAAGGTTCGAAACTAAAATTGTACCAAGTATTCAGTCACCTCCCAGTCTGCAGCGAGCAGCAGCATTACTGGATTCGTCTCGGAAGTGGACGTTTTTCACGGCTTATCAGTTAAGTGGCATTTTTTGGTCAAAACGAGCCCACCACCAAGCTACCCACTAAAGCGCTTGATTAACTACACTTTCAAGCACATACACATACACACAAAGGTGGGTGCCTTGGCAGCAGCAGAGCTAGAAATTGTTAGAATTGGTGTCGACCCAGTTTGTTCAGCTGTGTGAGCGCAATTTGCATAATAATAGCGATAATCAACTGAGCCTCGTCGAATGATAGTTGTTGTTGTTGTATGAAATATAGCCACACTTTCGGGTATGTGGGTTACAACTGGCCGCCGTTGTGGTCACAATGCGCTTGCATGCAACAATGCTAATGGAAACCAGCTGTTGGTATTTGTATTTGATTGTATGCTGCATATGTGCGTATGTATGTCGATTATTATGTAGGCTTTCCATCATCTATTCAATCAAATAATTCACCTGTGTGCGCTATTTGCTCTGTCGCAGCTATTTGTGGGTGCTGTAGGTAGACGAGTGTATTGCTCTTCAGTCTGCCCAATTAACCAATTTGGGAAAGCAGTAGCTGAAGCATGCAAAAAAAGCATATTTTTTAGAGAAATTATCACTGCAGTTAATTTTGATTCTGCACCCGGAATCATCAAAAATAATATTGAAATGAATTTATCGTAAAATAATACTAAGGCTGCCTTTTGTATTTCGGAATTTGGTTACCCTAGTGTTGCAATCCGAAAACTCACAACTTTAACGTAAAGTTTCACATTTTTGAAATTATACATACTCAGACTATTTTGACATACCAATGCTATTTTTGGTGCTTACAGTAACTTAAAATATTCATCTCAGCCAAAAATTTAAACTAATTCCGAACATTTGATCACAATTATTTTTACAATATTCGGTGGGGATTAAATCATCAACAGTGCTTCGATATACTTAATTTAAGTTTTGACCATGAAGCTCCATCAAAGACAAGTATTTATCAATTTTATGGTGAATCAAGTCGAACTCACTCCAAATGAGTGAGCATTTCCAAAACCAGTTGTTCTTCCGGAAACTATTGCTGTGCCCAAACTGATATTGCAAGAACATTATGTGGTCCCACACAGCTGCCGTTCGCTCAAAAAAGGATCGTGTCGATTGCTCAAAAGAAAACAGGACTTTGATGAGTCCGATAGTAAACAGCAGTCGACTATATGGGCATTGCAAGATGAGTCAAATCCAACAAAAGTTGTTCGCACTCAAAGCTCTTCCCAAAAAAATAGTTGTCTGTTTTTTTTTTTTTCTTAAAAATGCGACATGTCGCCACCATATCACTAGAATAACGCAGAATAGTAACTTCTCAGTGATCCACATATTTGTTAGCCAATTGTCTTTCAAGTAATCAGAAAAACAAACCGCTGCTGACGGATCACTCTTCACCACGACAATGCGAGTTCTTACACATCTACTAAAAAAAACTGCATTTTTGACCACCCAAATAAACAATTTGATGAGTAAACCATCGTCTGGACTTTAGACTTGATCTCCGAATGACTTCTTTGTTGTGTTCGGTGCTTCGAAAGTACCGTAAACTCCAGACTTGATCACCGAATGATTTCTTCCCATTCCTGGACTTCGAAAATTGCTTCAAACGCATGCAATAGATTTTAATGCAGAATATTTTGAAACAAAAATTAGGTGATCTTCCTCTTTCCTCTATTTCTTTCCCTCTATAATCCTGAAACATAAAAGGCTACCATCGTAATAATAAGTCTGACTTGGGCAGTCTAGTTGAAATTGTCGAAAATACAAATTTTAAAATTTTACTGAGACTAAAGTTCAGGTTTGCAGCTTCAGGTTGCTGCCATTCCCGCATTGACAAGACTACATTGGAAGCAACTGGGGTACGCACGTACGATACACTGGAGGAGGTATCGCAAAGGACCGAATTAGTCTATGCTTGGCTTATTGGCCCACCAGACTAACCTAAGTTAACCGAAAGCTCAGGGTTGATTTTTTCTTCTGAAATGCCACATTGCATAGATATAGCAGTGTTGTAGTTGTTGTAAACGCTAAAGGTACTGTAGAATTTATAAATTGTGATTTACACAGTACTGTTATTTAAGCTCTCTGCTTGATAGTTGTTGTGGTAACTACAAATGTACTTGTAGAACTTCGCAGGCGCATCATTTTTTTTTTTTTTTTTTTTTTTTTTTTTTTTTTTTTGGTTTTTTTTTTTTTTTTTTTTTTTTTTTTTTTGTGATGGTTTTTATATATCCGTTCATGATTTATATGCTATTAATGACAAAGAATGGTAGACTTTGCTGTTGCAGCTACAACTTTAATGCTTATTTCTTTGTATTTTATTCCTTTATATTCAGTTTCCCTCCACATTGAAGATGGAGGATTTTACCTTCAATAGAGGTTTTTCCATAAATCCCAATACAGTTGCGATTATTTCACATGCTTTTAGCTATATCTTCGCGCATTCATTTTTCTATTATCATGCAACTATTTTATGATTGCATAAACGTTTTTGTGATTGTGCCACACATCAAGATTTCATGCAAATTCGTTGCATCCCAATTTACTAGTGACTTGATGAAGTTTTCTGTGGTAAAACCAAGTTTTTAAGCACATTTTCTCTTTATTAAAGATTTTTATGATTTTTCTGTTGTTGTTGCTGTTGCTGTTACTGTATCTGTGAGTGTTATTTCTCCATTAGTTGACCTGCATTAGTTAAATGTTATTTATTGCTCAAGCACTTGCCTGCATGAATGAATGACGAACACACACACACACATGCGTTGCTGTATGTACGGATGTCTGCTTTTGAATGGTCTACCGTCATTCTAGCAGCCGCTCAGCGCCACTCTTTCGCTTGCAACATTTTGTGTGCTCCACATCATTTACGAGTGTGTTTAATGCTTTCTTCTTTATGGCAGCTGTCATACCGCTGCCGTTTGCTCCCATTAACTGGGCACACACACACACACACAAACACATACATACATACGAGCTGATTTGTTTATTTAATTTTGTGTATGTGTGTGTGTGTGTGTGTGTGTTTATGGTCATGTCTGCACAATACCTTCATTTTTCATCTGCCACATATAGATTTCTGACAAGTTCTCCAGAAGTTGTTGCAGTTAGCATAATCGTTCTTAGTTTCGGGCTTTTCATTTACAACTTTTTAGTTGCTGCAACAAGCTTTTATTTGTTTCTTCGAGTTATGGGTTATAACGCTATACATATCCGTATACTTGTATATATGACATTTGGTTAGTTTTTGTAAGTTCACCATATTGCGCTGTTTTGTTGTTGTTTCACTATACATGTGACATGTTACTGTTAGCTGCACGTGACAAGTACTTAATGCTGCCCATTTCGGTGCCATTCAGCTCCCAGTTGGCGACTGTCATAATTTTCTTTCAATTTAGCTTTATTATGTTTCTCGGAAAGCGCGGAGATTTTCAGCGCAGTCGCTGTAGAAGAGCGGCGGCGCCAAAGTGGGTGACTGCAGACAATCGCCTCTTCGTCGCTTGTTTACGATAATCGCTCGCTGCTTTTGTTTTGATAATTTTCCAAAGAAATGGATAAGCAGCAAATTGGGTTAAAAGTGGCACAGACTCTTAGTTGAGAGATCTTCCAGCAAGTGAAGATTTATTACGGGGCTTATTTAATTCTTTTGTTGAGATTTAAAAAAAATGCGATTACATATTTATATACGCGTATTTATGAATTTTGATCCAATCCTAGACTGGTATATTTCAGACTAAAATCTGAGAATTTAGTTTAGATTTTGGTGAAATCTGGAATTTTGTACAAGCTGTTTCCTCTCTAAACAGCTGCTCACTTGTTGGAATCACAGATATCGGACTACTTTATCATATAGCTGTCATAGAAAGAGATCGATTAATATCAAGTTCTTATATGTAAACATTTTCATTTTACGAGATATCTTCAAGAAATTTGGCATAGATTATTTTCTGAAGCAATCATATAATATTCGAAGAAATTATTCAGATCAGAATGCCATAGCATATAGCTGTCATACAAAATGACGAATCCAAATCAAGATAAAAATATGTTATGCCTTTTTTGCTATAAGAAATGCATTTATGACAACTTCTTCTTATGTCTAAAACAAATTCAATAACATTTTTGAAGGCCTCGTCATTGATTTTTGAAAGTTACTGTATTACTGTGGGCAAGAAATAGTAAGACTTTTTATTTAAGTTCGCGTAAAAACCCATTCGTCGAAATATATATTTTCAAGGCTGGTGTGACTGTCAGTGATCTCTGTACCAAATCTCACATCTAGATAATAAATAGTTAGTGTTTAGTACGCGCTTGTCTTTCTGAAGTACATAAGGTGCATATGGCGATTTTCACGATAGGAGTGAAATTATATTATATACAAAATATTTGTACCTTAGAAAAGTAAAAGCACCATTGTTTACAAAAGCACTAAATTAAAAAAAAAAAAACAGCGTCGCCTGAACAACTGTGAAACAGCGCTTTTCCACTATCAGCATGCCATGAAATTAATTACTGCTGGCGACGAGTCTGGTTCTATGCTTACGACCCGGAAACAGACGATCAATCGACGGAATATCGTGAGAAAGGTGAGCCGAAACCGGAAAAACACGGCAGAAAAGGTCAAAAATTATGATTATGTTGACTGTTTTCTTCGATTATCGATGTTTGGTGCACTTCGAATTCCTTTTGAGCAGTCAAACTGTCAACTAGGAATACTACTTGTGCGTCATGGGTCATTTGCGCGAAGCTATTCGTAAAAAAGACCGGAATTATGGACCGACAACTTTTGTTTTTTGCACCGTGATAAACCACCGTCGCATACTGTATTGATTCTTCGTGATTTTATCGCCAAATTTTCAAACAATGTCGTGCCGCGACGACCGTATTCGCCAGATTTAGCACCGTGTGACTAACTTCATTCGGAAAACTCAAAGGAACGCTCCGGGGAAACCGTTTTGAGTCAATTGAAGGCATTAAACGTCAATTAAAGCTATTCCGGAAATTCTGTTTTCAGGATTGGTAAAAACACGTTTGCACATGTGCTTTGTTGTCAAGGGAGATTACTTTGAGAGGACAGACATAGATTTTGAAGCATAAATTAAGAATTTTAAAATTATGATCTTACTATTTTTTGCTCATGGTAGTATAGCATATTGTCACCTAATATGCAAAATAACGCAACAACACTTTTCATAAGTTTACAGGCGAAGGAAAAACGATAATATTCAAAAAAAAAACACTATATTGTAAACAAGTTTGGGTTTTGGTTATGTATTGGTTGTCATACCCTCATATAACTGCTTATATATTGGTTATTATACCTGAAAACGATTTTAAATATATATATATATATTTTTTTTTGATGATATGTTACACACATCGAAAGAAAATTTGAGTTTTGGTTATAAAATGGTTATATAATGGTTATCGTACAATTAAAGTTTTCGTTATAAATGTTTATATATTGGTTATTATATGTGAATACGATAAAAAAATTGTTTGTTGTTTTTTTTTTTTTTTGATGATACGTTGTTTTGCATTTTAAGTCATATCTCCACATGTACGTACATACATGCAACAAATAGCAATATTGTCGCTAAAACGACATATAATATTCTGTCATAAATGAATCGATTTTATCGGCTTTCCAACTGCTCTCATGCGAATAGCGGAAATAAGTCGAAGCGCAAGCGTAAAATAAAATATAAAAACTAAATTTAATCGCTTTGAAATTAAGACTTTTTGTATTATTTTGAATTGCCGCATGATGCGATAAAAGAGAGATATATACAAACATGCAAATATATGTATAAATATATAAAAAAATATATATAAACAATATATAAATGTAATTATTTGCATATGAAATACAAAAAGGCATAAATAGGCAACGGCAACTGTAGCGAAAAGCAAAAAGGCATTATAAATTAATGATAATAAATATAAATGAAATCTGCGAACTATATAACACTGAACGCGAGCAAATGAATGGGCATTTAAATGAGTGAATGAATTAAGTGACGAGACCATAAACTTTACTAATCGCAACTGAGCGATCTAATGTCATTAAAATCGTACAAGGTTATGCCGACCCAAGTAGCTGACTTGGCGAAGACAGACGGAAAAGGCCAAAGAGGGACCGCCAGCCGCCAAGCGAATACACACACACATACAGATGCGCGATAAAACTCATTTCAGCGGAGTTGGCTTGATACATATAAATATATATGTAAGACTACCTATATATATATATAAATATATATTTTTATACTATTTATATGTTTATTATTGTATACAGCTTAGCTGTGCATATGTGTAACACTTAATTGTCGCTAAAGCAGACAAATATGTGAACGACAAGTGCAGCAGTCAGCAAGAAACCGCTTATAAAATATGGACACGGCAAATAGCTGTGCGCTGCAGAAAAAAAGCGAAAAAAACTGCATGAAAACTCGCTGGCTTTGTGGCTAAAATCGTACACATGTAAATGTGTATGTGTGCCTACAGTAAATACAAAAGTTACAAAGTCATTCGCCGCAGCCGTTGTCGGGCACTTTGCCACCAACACTTTGGTGGCAAATTTGCACAGCAACAAAGTGTGCAAAAGAACAGCCACACGCACCTACATGTGTGCAAGTATGTATGCATGTATGTACGGCAACCGCGCGCAAGAATGGCGAACGCAAATATTGACGCGAATAAAAGAAAACTGAAAACTAAAGACAATAATCATTGCGTCGCAGCCAGTCAGTCAGAGTGTCAGTGGCCGTGTGTGGCGGTGCGCTGTACACCTGTTGGCTTGACAATTTGCCAAGCGCAGAGATTGATAATTTTTTACACATAAATAGTAATTTTTTGCTGGTAAGTCACTTGCTCGTTTGTTTGCATGTATATGTGTGTAGGCTAAGAAGTAGTTTGGCAGAAATTCGCTGCGGCAAATAAATAAATATTGCCCAAGCGAGCATAAATATAGATGTGTATGTGTGTGCGTTTGTTGTTGCTTTATATATTACTTAATTAGAATTTTAGAGCAATTAATCGGTGGCGCAACTTCGCTATTAGTCTAATAGCGCTTGGCTAGCGGTGAACGTAGGAGAACACGTTCCACTATTTAAAGTAATTATATGCTACATATGTACATATACATATGTATAATTTAAAAACACCATAGCATATGAAAAGTTGCATATATCTGTGAGTTCAACGTGTTATGTAAATGCAAATTAGGAAAATCGTGCAGCTTTGATTTTTTAGTTTATATGGCAGTTGTATACTATAGTGATTCGATCTGAACGATTTTTTCGGATATTGTAGCATATCTTCAGCAATAATCTGTGCAAAATTTTGGAAAGATATCTCGTCAAAAAAAAAAATAAAAATGTTTTCCATACAATAACTTGTTTTTGATCGTTCAGTTTGTATGACAGCTATATGCTACATCTATCCGATTTTAATAATTTCATAGCAGATTATATATTTTCTTCAGAAAATAACTCATACTAATTTTCGTTAAGATATCTCGTAAAATGAAAAAGTTTTCCATACAAAGACTTTATTTTGAAATTTCAAATCCATACAATAACTTGTTTTTGATCGTTCAGTTTGTATGACAGCTATATGCTACATCTATCCGATTTGAATAATTTCATAGCAGATTATATATTTTCTTCAGAAAATAACTCATACTAATTTTCGTTAAGATATCTCGTAAAATGATAAAGTTTTCCATACAAAGACTTTATTTTGAATTTTCAGTTTGTATGGCAGTTATCTGCTATAGTGATCCGATCTTATTAATTTTTTCTGAGATTACATATTTGCTTCAGATAATAAGTCATGCCAAATTTCGTGCGGATATCTTGTCAAATAAGAAAGTTTTCCTTATAAAAACTTGATTTTGAACGTTCAATATGTACTCAGGTATCGGCGGCTTCGACAACTGAGCAGCTTCTTGGAGCGAAAATAACGTAAGCAAATTTCAGAGAGACATCTAAAAACTGAGAAACTACTTCAGATACATATATACAGTGTTATTCCTCATAACCGGCCACCAACCGCGCTTTTGTCTGGCTAAGAGAGATGTTAACATATGGAAGCGTGGCAAAAATCTGTGCTTCAAATGTATTTTTAGAGCCAGATGCTGCAAATTAGGACTATATTTCTTTTGCACTAAAAAATACAAATCAATGACAAACAGGAGCTTAGCGTCCCTACAGCCATCGATAACCAAACCGCGCCAGCTCAAGGCAATTTGTTAGCCGTGGTCATTTCCTGTACTTAATTTTGTGACTTGGATATATTAATTTGGCATTTGCAATAAAATAGATGTGCATTAGCACGTTTATAGTGAAAATAGTTTTAATTTTTTTTTTTTTTTCGAAAAATAGCGAAAATCATAGTATGGCTAAACAGCAACCTTTACTAAAAATTGCTAAGAAATCAAATAATCTGCGAATATTTTCATGAAATTTGAGGCACTTGAAAGCTGAACACTTGCGCAATAACAAATTTATTTGTACAAAAGAGGGGTTGTGTGTACAAATTATTAAAAAATATACAAAATACAAAATCCAAAAAAAAAAAAAAAAAATTTGCGTTGCCCACTTTCAACCATAACAATGAAATTATTAAAGTGAATGCAATAATTATTTGACAAAATTTAGCAAAAAGTTTCTAAATTAGTTTAAGCTAAAAATTGAAGTTAGAAAATTTTTCAAAAATCTTTCACCAACGACGCAAGTGTAACAGCTAATATTTTACAATTGCAACTTTTTAACTTTCCACAAATGCATGCCTACTCATACATGCATACAAACATACATACGATACTATATACAAAATATAAGTATATGGATGTACATATGTATGTACTATATTATTGCGTTTATAGTTCATCAACTGCTCGCTGTTGACAGTAAAAGTGGCGCAATTTAATTACAATGTCGGTGTATGAGCTTTACCATACATGCAAGCAAACAAACAAGCATACATAGATACACACATACTTAAATGCTTGTACATCCATGCATATGTGTGTTAAGAGTTTCTGAGCTGTAGCGTAGTTTAAAATGTCTTCAAGTGGCTTTAAATTAAAGTCAGCGCGTAGCCGACGTTTACGGTAAATTCGCTTAATTGCGAGCAATAACAGCATTAAATTGTGAATTGAAGCGAATGAAAAGCAATCAAGCAAAGAATTTCAGCAACTAAATAGCTACTTGTACGTATGTATATAAATGTGTATGTATGTGCGTACAAAATATAACCAGTAGCATTTGGCCAACAGCTGGTCACTTGAGTTCACAAGCATGTTGTGTTCGAAAATAAAAGTTTCTTAAGCCCATATTTAGTTATATGGACAAATATATAATACTTATGCATACACACTAACATACTTATATTTACATACCAACATATACATACTCGTATGTATGTACATAGACTTGCTCAACGCCTACATTGGCAAGCAGACATGTGGTTACACTTACACTGTAGTTGGCAGAAAAGTGTAAATATGTATGTATGTGCATATGTATTAGTCCGCCTTGAAGTTTGTGCGAAATTAGTGGAGCATATGTTGCACTTGTTGCAAGTATGCAGACTTTTCGATATTTCGATATATATTCTGAAATAAATTCATAAAAATATTCATTGATTTGGGTAATATGCATACATATCGTCATCTAAAATGCAAAATAACGTAACATCACTTTTCATAAGTTTACACAATAAAGCAGAATTTGAGTTTTGGGTACAATACAATTAAAGTTTTCGTTATAAAATGGTTATTATATCTGACAACGATTTTCAAATTTATTTTGTTTTGCATTTTCGGTGACGATATATAGTTAAATTTGGTTTAAGGGCTGAAAAAAGTTGTTTACTTGCTTGCCTTATCTACCGTTAGCACTCTAGTTGACAAATTTTCTAATATTTGCAGAAATTATTATTTATGATCTAAATGCCTAGCTTATTATCCTTTACGAATCACCCTTTATTTGCTTTATTTGCACAATAACTGTTTATGAGTCCATACATTTTTGACACCTGACGGTTTCGGCTCGCTTTTTTGCGCAAATATAATATAAAATATGACGGATAGTGGATGCGTGCGATGAGTTGTCATTGGATGTGACACATGCCGGTGTTTGCCAAGTCTATAGTAAATGAGAATTAACTAAATTATTTTTGCGCTGTGGCGTCTACAAGTTTGACTTTTTGCGACAGCTTTACAGTTATGTGCCGAAAAATAGTTTTTGAAGGGTAGATAAGAACTTTTGCATGGGAATATGAATTGATAAAAAATCCACAAATAAATATTTGTTAGAAACTGATTCAGTGTCAATAAAGAAAATAACAAACAAGCTGATTGATTGAATTTCCAGCAAAAATCACATAGCGAATTCTTGGCAGCAGTTGCTTATTCACACAAAAAATCGCCGCTACTTGGATACTTATTTACTTTTACACACTCGTAGATATAAATATAGAGAAAATGCGGAAATCACTTGAGAACATAGTCATCCATTCGTCTGTCACTCATTCCATGTCATGCACAAATGACTAAATCGACTATTACACTAGGAAATATGTATATGACAATAGATCTTTAGTGCTTATGGGTCGAAACAAATTATAATAAAGAAAAAAAAACAAAAATTAAAAAAATTTAAAAAAAATAAATAAACAGGTAAAACCAAAAAAAAATCGACAATAATCTCAACATTTTTCTAACCAAAGTGTGGATTTCGTGATATTTTTGATATGCTCGGTTTTCCTTCAAAATGGTTACACAGAAACAGTTTATTTTGTATATACTGGCTTGTGGCAAAATATAATATATACAGTATCGAATCATCATAATCCACAGAAGATATTCTAGTGACTTCGAGTTATGGAAGCAAATTTGTATTAAATGGGGGTTCTATTGCCAATTCAAAAGCTCGAGTTATAAAGCCAGGTTCGAATTATGGCAATTCAACTGTATTTTTTAAATTTAATTTGTATGACACAATTCGAAAGTCGGTATCGTGGTGCTAAGTTTTTAAATATTACAAAAAAAAATAGATTCTAAAAAATCCACTAAGCTTTAATTAGTTAGTAAGTAAGAATTTAACGAAAGATATATTATACATATTAAACACTTTTTCGAATATTTTAGCGAACTCTTTACAATTCTTAACCTTTTTGAAGAAAACATAGCAACTATAACTACACGAGTGTACACGAAAGACCCTGGAAACCTGGAATCTATTCGGCGCCGTTCACAGCAACTCAGACTAAATAAATTAAAGGCGAACAAAATACAGCTTGTGCAAGAAGTGAAGCTGCTCTATGGGCTCTTGAAAAGTTCCAAGAAGTTGCGACGTTTCCGAGCTGAATTTTGTTTGTTTTAAAATTGTTTGGTGTGATTTGTGGGCCAGTAGAGATCGGAAACGTCAATGGCGACCGTTATCGCGCCATAATAACCGACAATTTGATGCCTAAAATTGAAGCTCATGATCCCGGCTACATTTGGTTTCAACAAGACGGCGCCAATACACACACATCCCATTAATTAATGGATTTATATAGAGAATACTGAGAATCGCTGAGAAGATAATTTCACGTTTTGGGCCGATCGACTGGCCGCTAAGATCGTGTGATATCATATGTAAAGTCTAAAGTTTATGCGCACAATCAAGCTTCCATTCATGCCATGGAGCAAAACATCACGTGTGTCATTGGGCAGTTACCAGACGAAATGCTCGAACGAGTCAGAAAAAATTGGATTTAACGGATGGATCATCTGGAAATATTAAGCTACTTTAACATATAGGATCATACAGAGAAATCTCCAAGAAGTTTGGCATGGTTGTAAGCAATATATGGTTTTTTATGCCTTTGTTTAACTTAAACCTCAAAATACTTAATGCTTTTGCGCTGTGGGGAAGCTTATTTAAATGTGGAACTATTTTTCCCATGACGAGCAGTAAAAAAATAGCAATAGGTATATATGAGCTATCTATGTACATACATATACATATATGTATATATTATATGTATTTCAAAAGCATAAGTATGCATGTAAAGCATAAGTAAGGATGTAAGTGTGTATAGTATGTAGACTGATATTTGAGCTTAAGACGCCCAGTTCTTTTAAAATTCAAAAGTTTCCACTCAGCTTCATGTGTCTTATTCGCAAGCCACAAATTCACTTTTACATTTATATATGTACATATATATGGCTTAAATATAAACCAATTTTTTTTTTGCAATAAATCACGGCGCGCATTTTACTTTTCACGCAACCCATTCTAAGCAGCAAAAACTAATTGGCAGACTAATTTTGTACCAAACAAGCGCAATAATTTGGCGAGCCGCTGCGCTGTGTTGTTAGAGGAAGCGAAAATGGAGTAATTTGCAATGAAAAGTAAAGTATTAAAAACGAAACTCAAGGCGCAAGAACTGTGTATGTCGAGAAAAACAAAAATCCGAAAATCAAACCAATCACCAACACAATTTAAAAAGCGGCCAACGGCCTCGACAGCAGCGCCAGAACGCGCAAGCGACCGCCGCGCGCTTTTAAGCGCTGGCTAAAAAGATGGCTCGAGACACAGTCGCGCTGATTAAAAGGTAAAGCGCCTGAAGATAGCTACCAGTAACGCGCCGCAGCAGAGCAGAGGACTGCGCCTGTGACGCTTCAATGCACGTGAGCAAACGCGGCCGATTTGCGCATATGAGGGGCCTCTAGACATGCTCACGGCCATAAATTTATGTGCAGTAAGCACACACAGGCTGTTGTTGTTGTTGCACTACAGTTCTTTTTGTTTACATTTACATTTTTATGTTATAATTAGTCACATTAATTAAAGCACTTAATTATGTTTGAAAGTCATTTGGTTGGCATGTGGGCCAAGAGCCAATGATCCAGTTTGAGTGTTACAAAATTGGTCTGTAGAAATATTTACCTCGAATTGTTGTTGTAGTTGCTGTTGAGAGTTAACAATTTTGCAGCTGCTTGCTGAACGAGCAGTTACACGGCAACACAATCGCTTTGTTGCAAACTGCTGCTGTCAAGGAATGTTCACCAACAATAGTCCGCCAATCAAAAATATCTCTCAAATCACTTAATGAATTTCTAAGCCACTTTAATATTTTTCACCTTGGCGTATGAACGCTAAGCAATTAAAAACAACGCAGACACACACACAAGTTGCTTGTGATTTATACGAAATTACGATTTTATGCAACTTTCTGTCATATTTTACACCGATTTACACCGATTTTATCACTTTCAATTAGCAGCCCATCAGCGTCTATAAATTGCTTTGCACAGTCGTTTTTTGTTTTTGTTTTTGTAGTTGTTGTTGCTCAAGCAGCTATCGGCTCAATTTGTTTATTACGCTGCACCGCTTGGCACGCTTTGTTGTTGGGACCGACGCGAGAACCTTCAAGTCAGCACCTTTTGCTAGCTTGTCACTTCCACCGAGTCTACTGCTTAATTCAGGCACACACCCGTACACACATGTACCTGCTGAATTTTTCACTATTATAAACAAATTTAAATATATTTTGTTCACTGTTTGTATGTTTTTATTTGCGTTTAAATCATACACAATTTCTTATCAGCGAAACGTCACTTTTGTCTTGTTATTTATCCACAACCACTTATGTGCACCTTTTTGCCATTTTTAGCCGGTTGACTTCGTTAAAACGCGCGCGCGCCACTGAAACACACGTGCTACTCAAGTGACTCCACTTTCACGAATAAAATCAGATGGCACTCAGCGGCGCTAGGTTGGCGCTCTCGCGCTCCCGCCGCAGTGGAGCGAACATGAGTGCGTGAGCTTTGTTGGGAGCATGAGTTTGAGGGCAGTGTTGCCGCTTTTGAGTGGGTATACATTTATCCCATGTAGTAGCCTTCCAATTGCTGTTTCCCATTTTAAACTTGTTGCGTTCTGCTTCATTTGTTCAGAATATGATAGAGAAATGAAGGTTGTTTCAAATCGAGCTGCTTCCGATTTGGTTTGAACGGGGGTTGCTTCGAAAATTATATTTCCTGAGCTTAGGTTTAAGGTTAGATAATGTTCAATGAAATGCTAGATTCACCGAATTTGCCTGTTCTGTACATAATTTTATATATAATGACCTATTGGTTTCTAGACCTGATGAAAAGTCAAATTTTGGCTGGCCAGAAACGACAAAAATTTGGGACAACATTCAACTTTTATATGTCCACTTTTAATTTTTTATATTGACAATTTTCATTTTTAGGTTTCATCCATGGAAAAGGATAACTCAAAAAATATTTTTTTTTTTTCATTTCACCATATTTTTAATTTCTAAACAGCCAGGTTTTCGTAGGCTGTGATACTTGTGATTTGTGTTCTTTAAGGCGGGAAACCAGGGTATTTTTATAGATGTGCAAAAGTAAGCATTTTATTCTTATTTGCTCCTATTCTAATTTTGATTTTATAACCGAGCAGGAAGCAAGTACAGGGGAGTATATATTTTCCATGACTGATAAAGAGTTCTTTGGACGAATAGCTTACATAAACGAAACGATACCGATATTATTTCCATGGATTTCATCTATTATTTTCAGTCATTATTTTTTTTTTTCATTCCGAAACTGCTCGAGTTCAAAAGAAGAATTATATAGCATAAATTAGCGGAGCTGCTTCTTATTCTACTGATTTTAATGAATGAATATCCTATTTAATCCTTCATTCATCAAAGCTTCTTAAAAATACCCTGAATTTTATAAAAATGCAACACTGTCTAATTTCGCTCCGATGTCCCCAACACGCTCCAAGAAGTCAACTGCAATAAAGTTGCCTTGTTTGCAACAAGCATGCAACACGTTGTATTATGTTTGAAGCAACAACAAGAAGTTGCGACACCTGTTGTTCGACATATTTTAGTTGAGTGTGTCTTGAACGAAAGTAAACATGCCAAAATTTGCATTGCAATGAAAGAGGAAGGTAGAGGTGAATATTTCAGTTAGCAGACAGGAGAGGAGTTGAGCTGATAAGAATAGATTATGCAAGTTTTAAATATATCTTTAATGCTACTATAACAGAAAGATCTTTAATATTCCATAAAACAAATAAGAAAATATATATTAATGAATCGATTGAAAGATTGATTGACTGACAGACTGATAGAAATAAAAAATGTTGTACAAGACAAAAGAAAAAAGTACCCTAAACTGATTTATTTGAAATTTTCATAAACATTTTGAGGTTATGTAAAAAGCGTGTTAACACAACGCCATACAATTTTTTTCAACAGGACTCTTAGTTTCGCGGAAAATCGAGATAAATGGTTTTTAAACCTTAAAAATTCAATCACGCCCTCTCTTCGCCTGCAAATTATTTTTACTTTAATTTTCGTTGTGATTTTTTTCCTTTTTCTAGAATTATCTACACTGGTATATGAAGATAGCTGAGCTGTTTGGGGTTTGAAAAATTAAGAATAATCAGAAGAATTATTTGCTTATATAAAATATTTACATTATGTTTGTATACAATAAGTACATATACATATGTTAATACATTTTATTTCAAATTAGTTAAACATTAGACTTCTTCGGCTGTGTGTATGAACGCCTACACCGAGTTTAATTAAGTCTTTAATGTAGACACCATTAAAAGACTGCACGGCCGACACAAAAGATATAATAAACCACTCTGAAAACTGTAGTATGTATGTATATTGAAATATAGATAATAAACTACTATGAGAACTAATAATTGAAGAAAAAGTATACATTAGAGTGGAGCAAAAAAATTACTATAGGTATACTAGGGAGGGTCAAAACAATTTTTTTTTTTCAATTGTTACTCTGAAAAATGTATTATACCGGGAAGATCCTCCACCGTACGGGTTTTTTTTTTATTCTTATTGTCAGATAGAAAAACTCATAACTCGCTTTCAACTACTTGAAAACAATTTTTGTTTAAAGGCTTTTGTAGGAAATTGAATACTTTAAAAAAAGTCGACTACATTTTCTTTTAAAAAAAAATTCTTTAAAAGATATTAACGAAATGTTCACCGTAAAAAACAACGAAAAAATAAAAAATTATAAAAAGAAATAAAAACAAATAAAAAATAAAAAATTGAAGGGAATTTTTGAAGATCAGCAAATTTCCTATAAATCTATATATTATCCGAATTTTAATATATTTTTTCGTTAAGTTATAAAATTTTTAAGAAAAAAATATTTTTGTATCAAATAATCACAATTTTACCTTTACTATCTTTTAAACAGTTAGGCTTATGAAAAAATCTTAGGAGACCATTTTTTAAAGCAATCAACTTTCTATAAAAATCCATGTAATGAAATATTTTTTCAGATAGTTGGCAGCGAGATATCAAATTTTTTATCGTACAAGAAAAAAATTAAAAACCGTTAGGTGGAGAAGCTTTCCGTTACTATCGAGAGCTCATACTTGAAGAGTCTTTCTTAGAGCTGTCTACCAACCAACTTTCAGAGCACCAATCGGAAAAAAACAAACTTTTTTTTACCCACCCTAATTTATACTATCCACAAAGCCAAGCGTTTCGATAACAACATCAAATTTTATGAGGCAACATAAAATAATTATATAATAACTATTTAATAACAATGCGTAGATTTTCAATTTCCGAAGACATTGTATATCTATGCAAAATTTAACTGTCTTCTTCTTCTAGACTCGGCTTTTTGCCAAAATCTTTACGACATTGCTGACTGAGCAGCAACTAACTAATTAATGACATGTGCTTGTCGAATTTGGCATACGAAATAGTTTTTAACTCGACGAAGTTGTTAAGCTGGTTTTTTACGCTTGGGCCGCTTAATGAATTCTTGCGGTGGCAGTTTGAAGAGAACATCGACCAAAGCAGCGCCTATCAGAGCACCAAATGCGGTTGACCATAACAGTGATAGCAACAAAAGAGTAAGCTATATGTGTTACCCGGTGCCTTGGCAGCACCATTAGTGGGTGTTTATAAGCATGCAAATATCGGAAAACTGTGCTTAAGACGTTTTAATTACACACAGGCCAACTGCTGACAGCCAAAGTGAAAAAAGTAGAAGCTTTGTAGGCGTTCCGGACATTAGCGGCTGGCGAATTTTTGGCGTTTTTGACGCTCGCTATTATTTAGCATTTGATCCGCTTTAAATGCCAAGCCAAATTGGACAGAATTTATATAAGATTATATGGTGGCATAGTAGACTCTGTGAGTATATAACTGAAATGTGGCGTTTCCATATATTTTTGGCGCTCACAACGTCATTTACGATTAATATATGTATGTGCTCGCTTTCAATTAAATTTATATAGCAAATATATATATGTATATAGAGTTATATATAGATTTGCACATGTATGTATGTGTAAGTGAMACGAATTCATATATGCACACAAGTTATAAACAATAATAATTTCTACCATAAATCAACATTAGCCAGCGCTAATTAGCGGTTGTTGCTTTTAATATGATTATTAATTTGCATTCAAGTGGTTCGACATTTGTTCGCTCGGTGACTGCCGGTTCGGACACTAATCTGCCGACTAATCCCGCTGTAGCAGTGTCTTGCACTCAATAATTAGCAGCTTTGCGCTTCAAAATGACAAGCTTTACACAAATTATTTTTTTTTTTAATGAAAAAAGTAAAAAATAATAATAATAAAACATTCGAAAGCCACAAAACATTCGATAGAGTCAGAAGCCCAGAGCTCTGTAGGGCACAAACGCGATAAAGTAGCTGGCTTGTAAAGTTATTAATTAATTCAAAACAGACAAATGACTTGCCGTCTGCTTAGGCCTCACTCAAATTGAACGGCATAAATTAATTTTATAATATATCGAGTTAATAGAGCAATTATGAGCATTTGGGCATAAATGATGATTTTCATTTAAGCATTTCACGTTATATAACTAACACCTGGTGGTTGTTAACAGACCTCTACATATTGTAGAAAACATACTGGATAGTCGAAAAAGTCTGTTCGAGATTTTAAGCGTCATTTGATAAAAGAAAATTTAAATTCGGGTAAGTTGAACAGTTACAAATGAAAAGAAATGAAATCGAACCATTTCTGAAACGAATGTTAACTCAAGACGAAAAGTGTATCAAAAACGACAATAATGTGTGGAAAAGATCATGGGCCAAACGTGACGCAGCTCACCAAATGGTCGCAAAGCCAGGATTGACGCCTCGAAAATTATGCTGAGTGTTTCGTGGGATTGGAAAGGGATCATCCAATATAAGCTGCTCCAGCCTGGTCGAACGATTGACTTTACATTTTACTGTCAACAACTGACGAGATTGAAGCAAGCAAACGAAAAAAACGGCCAGAACTGATCAACAGAAAGGGCTACGTCTTCCATTACGACAACACTACACCACACACGTCTTTGATGGCTCGGCAAAAACTGGGAGAGCTTGGTTGGAAAGCTTTTTTCGGTCAATGTAGAAATCTCTTAATGGAGTAAAGTTAGCTTCAAGAGAAGCCTGTGAAAATTACTTGTCGTAGTTTTTCGCCGAGAAACCTGAAAAGTTTTACACTGTTGGAATAATGTCTCTAGTACAAAAATACCAAAAAGTGGTCGACCGAAATGGTACATATGTATTTGGTTCATTAAAATTAAGTGGTGCTCTTTACCAAACGCATTATTTTTTATAATGAAGTCAATTTTCAACTCACTCTTAAATTATTTACATTATTTAAGGAAATATTAAAACAAAAAAATTATTGAAAAAGTATCTCTCACTACTTCCGGCTGGAATACAATCTCATCACAGCTGTCACTGCTAGTTGGCATTTGAAAATGTCACGCTTGCTAACTAGCTCATTGCATAATCGAACTGTGTAATACACTCATTTAACGCTGGAAAGAGATTAAATGACTACAGCGCGATCTCATGCCTCTAATATTTCCTTCAATCAAACGAGCGACAGCAGGCAGCCGCTCAATGTTCACGCAATGCCCGACTTCCAGTCGATTAAGCTTTTGACGTTTGAACACCGTTAATTGCTTAACTTCCAAACCACGTTACTTAAAAGCTCGGAAATGAAACTGGAGAGACAACTAAGGCTTAGAATGTAATTTCAGACCTTTTTCTAACGAGTTGCTTATGCGGCTTGTCTGAAGCAGAAAACCAAGTCACCATTGCCACGAGTATTAGCTACGAAAAGAAGCTTAAATTACTTTTTTTCGCAGTGAGAAAGCAAAAGCTGATTGCAGCACCTTTCTAAATGCAACAAAATTTCTGTGTATGCGTGTGTGTGCACAAATATTTTTATACGTAATGTTTATTAAACTGTTATTTAATAGTGAAAGACGGCGCTGCCGTGCAAGCAGTGACCAAGCAAAGGCTAAATACACGCAGAGGTCAGCCGAGAATGGCTTAGAACGCTTGTCTCCGCACAAGATCTTAAACGAAATGAGTACGTATGTACGTACGTCTGTTGCCATTATTAAAAAAAAGATGCGTGTCGCTCGTAAGTGCATTACATCATCGAGTCATCATCATTTACCTCATATTGTCAGTGGGTATTATGCGGAGTTGCATCAATGCAGCAGTTACTTTCTACATTTCCAATGCGGCCTCGCACACACACACATAGGCACACACATCAGTCATAAGTACGCGCATGTGAAATGCCTCTTTAACGCTTGCAAAGCATGACTGCAGTCATTCTTCTTCATCAAAGTCACAATGGAGCGCCAAAGCGAGCAGCGGCAAAAAATAGCCGAGCGGTGCTTTGAGCAACACAAGCGGAGTGAGTGTATTGACTTTATTGATGGAAATTCTTTTGTGTCTTACTTACTTACTTACCAGTACGTATGCTGACACACACACGCACACAGGCATATGCTTATGTCGCTTTTTTATTCAGAAACCAAAGCAACTGTCGTCTTAGCTTTGTTTTCTACAAACACATTCTTGCACAAGTACCTTCAAGCGCATACACACACACACACCTCTAGGCCTTTTTGTATATTTGTATATATGTGTGTGTGTGTAAAAAGCGTGCATTACTTGACTTGCGTATTTGTTTTTTCATACTTCAGTGCTTGGCGCGCAGCCAAAGTGCCCGCGCATACTCACATACAGTTACATAAGCGCGCTGGCACAAACACACCTTCATGCAAGCAGCTTTGAGTGCGTTTGTGTGTTAGTGTAGTTGCATGCGTGTTACTTTACCTACTGCAGTGTCGTTTGTAGGCAATTCGCCGCCCATCATAAGAGGCGACCCCGCTTTGCTTATGCAAGAAGTGCGGCAAAGTGCTGCTCATCACCTGAATGCGTTTTGCGTACTTTTAAGTGCCACACAGACACACACGCACTCAACTCAAATATCTTGACATAAGTGCATATTTGTATGAAGACACAGCCGCGCCGCACATAAGCGCTTGCCACATGCGCCAGCTCAGTCAGTTGGGGCTTCAGCTGCAGTCACTTCAATAAGTTTTGCTGCCACGCTGCCGAAGTATTTGTTATTTGAAGCCGCAACTATTGACAATATTACTCATAAATACGATGCACACGCAGTCTCTCACAGAGACTACATTTATTTGCGCATAATTACATGCGTACATATTTAGATGTTCCTTTAAATTTTAACATTGGCTACCCAGTAGGAAAAATTTCACTTGGTGGACGAGTAAGTAATATTTTTAAATTGCTTGAAATCTTCTAAAGGTATCTTCTCAAATTAAAAAGTTTTTCATGCTAAATTAGTTGATTCTGTATTTCAGTTCGTATGACAGCTATACGCTATAATGGTCCGAGCTGAACAATTTCTTCGGAGAAAATATATTTGATTTGTAAAATAACCCATGTTAAATTTCTTGAAATATCTGGTAAAATGAAAAAGTTTTCTATATAAGCACTTGATTTTGACCAATCAGTTTGTATGACAGTTATATGCGATACTGACTCGATCTGGAAAATTCCTTCTTAGGTTGATCTACTATCTTAGGCAATAACTCGCACCAAATTTCTTGAAGGTATCTCGTAAAATGAAAGTTTTTTCCCAACAGACATTTTAGTACTATTAATCAGTTTGTATGACAGCTATACGCTATAATGGTCCGAGCTGAACAATTTCTTCGGAGTTTACACCAATTCGTCGGGTAATAATCCATGCTAAATTACATGAAGATATCTTTTGAAATAAAACAATTTTCCATACAAGCATCTGATTCAGATTGCTCAGTTTGTATGGAAGCTACATGCTATAGTGTTGCGATAACGACCGTTCCAACAAATAAGCAGCTTCTTGGGGAGAAAAGTACGTGTGCAAAATTTCAGATTTATATCTCAAAAGCTGAGGGACTAGGTCGCCGTTTCCTACTGGGTGTGACACACTTCGTAGCAATCGAGCACTTCCANCTGAGGGACTAGGTCGCCGTTTCCTACTGGGTGTGACACACTTCGTAGCAATCGAGCACTTCCACACAAAAATATTTCACTCTATTTCCTACTTGGTATTTTCAAACATGCCTTATAAATACAACTTCATTTAGTCATTGCCACATACCTACTTGCCTTCCATTTGAGTATGCCTATTTAGCTACATAACTACATAGTATGTGTACGTGTATGGCCCACCTGTGCGTGTGCGTCCCTTCATCACATCAAGCGGCAACTTGTTTTGTATTCCAGCTGCGCTGTTGTTGCATGCAAACAGTTATGCAAATTTTGAAGAAATTCTCAAATACCGACAGTTCCACAGATTGATTGGAGACACCTTTTATTTACGAGTAGTTGAGAAATATTTCTTCCCCAACTATATACATACATTTGCATATTGAAAACTACTGGCCTAGTCTGTGCACCAACATCTGGCATAAATCGTAGAATTTGTTTGAAGGCCAACAACGCTGATTGAACTGTGGTAAAATATAGTTGGGAGCAGCACGCTTCAACAGAGATCCTTGAAAGAGGTTAAACAAAAATTTCAAAATATAGCGAATTTCTTCATTATTTGCACCACATTCTTGAACAGCCGTAACTCTTTTTTCAACTCCTCCGAATTTTTTTTTTCGTGTTTGTTAATTGAAGTTTAAAATATCACCTTTACAACACTACATGGTATGACGCAACGTGATTGGTAGCACTGGAGATATACGACTGCAAGGACATCTCTTGGCAAAATACGCAAAGACTTTTTCGACTACCCAATGACTATATACATATGCTTCTTTTCTTTCAAAAAACACCCAAGCAGACTGTTCACATGCAAGTAATCACACAGTTACATGCGCTTTAAGTCACTCATACGCTTTATCGCTTCAAATTGTGGAGTTTTTTTAACAAATTATGACGTGCATATGTGTGTACTTGTTTATACTTGTAGACACATACATTAAAAAGGAAAAAAAGGTTTCAAGTACACAAATTTGTTTGTTGTAAATATGTGATAACATTCTATCAAATAATGATGGATTGGCTTATCAACAGCGCTACCGTATTGAAATTGAGGATATGAGAAGAAACAGCGAAGAATAAAACTAGAAGCAACATGCATAGGTTGCCTTTTATGTTTCGAGGTTTGGCAACCCTAGTGTTGCAAGCTGGCAGTTTACCATTTTACCGCAAAATTTGACAATTTACGAGCGCTATCAAGAAGCAATGTTTAACCGCACTCAAAGGAGGTCGTGAAAGGAGATACATTTCGAGGTTTTTTACTTTCATAAAGAAAACTCACAGAAACTTCAAATTTAATGGGGAATGTTTATTATCATTCGAAAGAACATTCTGTGGCATTTATTTTTTGAAGATCATCTCTTTAAAATGTTGGCCGCGGCTCGTCTCAGATGGTCCAACCATTGAGTTCAATTTTCGATGACTCATTAGAGTATTTCGACTTTTGTTCGAAGGTTTGAATCGAAGCGGCTTTGTCAGCATAGACTTTAGACTTTACATATCCTCACAGGAAAAGTTCTAACGAGATGATTAACCAGCCGAAGACATGAAATTATCTGCTCATCTCAGTGTACTCTCAATAAATCCATTGATTGTTGCGATTTGGGGAAGTGGCGCCGACTTGTTGAAACAAAATGTCGCCCAAATCACGACCTTCAATTTCAGGCATTAAATAGTCGTCCTGGTGGTAGCCATTGATGGTAATGTTCTCACCAGTATCATTTAGAAGAAATATGAACCGATAATTCCATCTGCGGAAATGTTAGCTCTTGAAGCTCTTCCGGTTATTCTTCGTGCCAAATTTATTTAAAAAAATGGGTCTCTTCACTGGAAACTTTCAAGAGCCCATGGAGCGAAGCGATGTCGCTAGAAAAGATCGAACACCTTCTGTTCTTCCACAAGCTGTGGTTTGTACGCTTTCAACTTAAGATGTCGCCGTAAAATGCGCCAAGTTCCATATGTTAATATTATATGTATTGCTGCGAACGGCACCGAATCGTCTCGCCACTACTTTCGTGTATACTCTCAGCTACGGCTGCTATATTTTCTTCACTACGTGCTGGACGTGGTCTATTCTGTCGAATATTATCCAAAAATGATTGCTGGGTCTCAAGATAGGTGATGGTGCTGCGAATAGTACGCTCAATATACCGATTATGTTGACCGTAAGTTGAGCGAAACGCGGGAAACACATTCTTTACAGAACGTGAATTTCGTAATAAATTTGAATTGATTTGTAAACGTTGTTCAAGCGAAACTTTTTCATGATTAAATGCCAAATAATACGGAACATAATAATTTTCTGATAAAATATGCCAAGGACTTTATTTCTACAAATATTATACACAGACGAAGCTTTTGTGGCTTTAAAAATATTAAATTGAAATGTTAATTAAAAATTTGTAAAAAATTCCACGGCTAATTGGACGCTTTGTCAATTACTTGTTCCGCAGAAAAGCTAGGTGGCTAATCAATGGTTAAAAATATCCAAAAAAAAATATTAATAATTATGAGGTGTTGCGCCCACAAGGCGATTAAGCATTGCCATGAACAGCAGCGCGTATGAAAACACCAAAAGGGCTATAAATATTAGCGACAAAATAACGAAAAAATATGTGAATAAATAAAACAGTGACTACCGTCAAAACCTATCACCTATTTACTACGAGGTTGGCCACACACGGGCACAGCTGATACCAAAAAAACAAAGAAAACAACAACAACAACAAATTAAGCCAACAAACTGATACATAAATAAAACAAGAAGAAAAAGAAAAATGTTCACAACAACCAAACCTTTAAACGGCAAAATAACAATAACATAGTGAAGTATCTCATCAACACTCCCCCGCTGAAGATTCACGACCTCACCTCCAACAAATAGACACAATGTCACATCAGTGGATTACCACATCCAACAGCAACAACAACAAATACAATAACAAACACATTTACTCAACAGCCGCGAAGATATCGATTCTTTCGCTTTACACCTCGTTGATTTTCATTGACTTTGATCTATTCTGGTGTGTGCGAGGCGTAGTCACCGCTGTCATATGCTGCAAGCACACCCACTTGTTGCCGCGGTAGATGCAGGTGCCGCACAGTTAGCCTTTAAAATTTAAACTTGGCCATCAGCTGACCTTCCATTTCGCTCGTTGCCTCAAATGGTAGGAAAATGGTTTTGCACCTCGATGGTTGTTGGTGTTGCTTTTTTTGCTGCACTTTTGCCTGAATGCCGCCGTTGAATTGAAGAACTGTGTGAGCGCTGTTTACGACGTGGCGTATGTGTGTGTGCTTTGGAGAGTGGTGAAATTTAAAGCGCTTGTTTTGCCAAGCGCCTAAAGACATGCTATAAATTTTAACTTCATGTGGCAAACCATATTTCCGTTTTGTGCTGCTTGCTGCATAAGTAGAAGTTATGGCGCAGAATTCGTATGATATTTTTTGGCTGAGATTCCAACTACTTCTTTATGTGATTTTGAACTTATGGCCTCAACCGTCTATTAAGAAGTTCTCACCGAAAGAAATATATTCCTTTAGAGCGGAGAAAATCATGGGAAGACAAATCTGCCAAATAATTATATCAAGAATATAAAAATGTCTATACAAGAACGTGAGTTTGTTGGGTAAGTTTGTATGACAGCTATATGCTATAATGGTCCGATATCAGAGATTTTGACAAATAAGTAGATTCTTAAGGGGAGAAAGACATGTGCAACATAACCGATAGATATTTAAAAAACTGAGCGACTAGTTTGCTTACATACAGACAGAAGGACAGACCGATGGACATGGCTCCTAAATCACTCAGTTAAGCTCGTTATGCTGATCATTTATATGTACTATGTTGCTACAGAGTATAATAGTTTGTTCACCTAACGGTTGTTCGTATCCCCTCGTTAGAAAGGTAGAGTAGCAATCTGTCGACTCACCTAGGCCTTTAGGAGGCCCATTGTGACGCTATCGGTCTCCCCTCGAAACCTCCTCTTCCGTATATATGCTACCTCTCTCTGTCTACCTCGCCCCTTCCCATTCTTTTCTGGAAGGGAATGCAGTATTGGGCACCGAATTTAGTTTTAATTCTATAGAAAATAATGCCTTAAAGGCATGTCATGTTATTATTGTTAACGCCGTCACCCTTTTTGACACTCAGCCTTCATTACTGGATAACATTCGAGCGAATAGACCACGTCAAGCACGCGGTGAAGAAAATATAGCAGCCGTAACTGAGAGTGTACATGAAAGTCGTGGCGAGACGATTGGCGCGCCGTTCGCAGCAACTCGGACTGACGTATGGAACGACACGTAGCAGAACTGAAGGCCCTCGATCTTCCCAAGCGACATCGCTTCGCTCTGATGATGAGATGAGATGAGATCCAAGAAGATTCGACGTTTTCAAACCAAATTATGTTCAGCGATGAGGCCCAATTCTGTCTCATTGGGTATGTAAACAAGCAAAATTTCTGCATTTTGGACAAAGAATAGCCCGAAGAAATGCAAGAGCTGCCATTTCATCCAAAAAAAGAACGGTTTGGTGTAGGTTGCGGACTTGTGGAATTCAAAAATTATGACGGTGAGCACGTAACCATCAACAGTAACGATTGTCGCCCCATGATAACCGATTATTTGATGCCTGAAACTGAAGCTCGTGATTTGGGCGACATTTGGTTTCAACAAGACGGCGCCACTTACCACGCAGCACATCAATCGATGAATTTATTGAGAGAATACTTCGGTGAGCAGATAATTTCACGTATTGGGCCCGTCGATTGGGCACCAGGATCATGCGATAACACACCGTTAGACATTTTCCTGTGGGGATATATAAAGTCTAAAGTCTATGCTGACAATCCCGCTTCGATTCACTCGTGTCATTCGCTAGCTACTAGTCGAAATGATCGAACGAGTCAGCGAAAATTGAACTCAACAGATAGACCATCTCAGATCTAGCCGCGGCCAAAATTTGAAAGATATAATCTTCAAAACATAAATGCGAAATAATGCTCTTTCGAGTGATAATACACATTTCCCATTAAATTTGCAGTTTCGGTGTGATCTTTAACAAATTAGGGAACCACGAAATGGATGACCCTTGTGATGTAGCGATCTTGGGAGTAATTATTTTGCCAAAACTAAACATAAATTCCTAACAAGTTCCATTTGTAAAAAAAAAAAAACAAAAAAACAAAAAAAAACATGCTGCCACCGCTGACATTTAATGTCTATTACAACAAGAATGCTGGCACTAACGCGCACAACCAAAAAATGCTAGTACATCGCCATTCGGAGCACATAAATCTAACAAATTTACGACAGCAACAACAGCAATAACATCGACGGCATTTAAACGCAGGAACATAATTACCGAAATAAATTCTACATGAAATAATTTTCACACGCTTTTTGCCAAAGCCAATGCAAGTCAGAACCGAAGAGAGCGCCATTGACAGCTAGAGAGCAATTGAGAGTGTCTCAAGTAGGTGTTTGCGCCGCCCGGACGGCTCTACAACTGTCAAGTGGCTGTCAGAACACACGCCTGCAACGAGATCCAAACCCAAGCGGGGAAAAGTGTAAAACAAAATGTTTAGCAAAATTGCGGCAAAAGCAACTAAAACAAACACGCAAATACCAGAACACTTCGCTCTTAACACAACTATGCCAAGCACGGTTTGCATGCCATTCTAGGCGCGCAGCGACTTATGCACATCTAACGAACGACGCCGAAGGTTGCAACACACAGCAACGCAGCGGCCTTGCAAGTTGCAACAGGTGGCAGCCCACAAGCGAATACTGGACAGCGCAGTGACGTTTCAAAATTTAAATTGGTCAACACTCAGAGTGTGGCGCATCGGTTTAATTAAACGGTAAATCGGCCGATCAAAATCAGATCGCTTGCAACAGCAAATACACAAATGGCATTTAAGGCATGCGTAACATTCAGACAAACGGCAAACACACGTTGCATGCCACCAACATTGCTGTGCCAGTGTTGCATAATGGTGAGAGGCGTGAATCGAATGTTTGCACACGCAAGGAAGACCGATAACCCCCCAAAAAATCGAACGAAATAGGCGTGCGTGCTGTTTTGTGCTTTGGCTAATTGGCCGCAAATAAATTGCAAAATGTGCTTGTGCAAATGTGCGTGCACACTTAATTGGCTGACATCTTAGATGCGCCGATTTTGGTAATAACGTGTGCCTTTATTGGGCTGCAGCGACGCCCCAAAATGCTGCACGTCGCTAACGACGCTGCAACGCAGCCCAAAAGCACTCAAACACACACACATCATATAAGTGCTGATGTTTACCTCGCCGCCATTTTTAAAAGCAAGCAATTGGTCTAGTTGTTGTTGGTATTAATTTCGTTGTCGCAGCTTTTGCTGATCCGCGTTGAGGCATACACGCGTCTTTGCTATTAACTATAAACCTAATTAGCAGCTTTGGAGAGTCCACAGCGCTTGTGGACTTTGCATTTGCTCTCTTTCTGCTCATTTTGCTTAATTTGTTGTTTGTTGTTCGGGGTGAGCGGTGGAAAGTGTGCACCGGCTATTGTTGTTGGTCACCTGTAACGTACACATGTCATCAATTAATAGCTGCTCCGTTAATCACCACTCGTTTATTTGTATTCTTGTTGTTTTTATTGCATTTATGCATTTGTTTCTGAGCCTGTATTGTTCTGTCAACGTCTGCCGTTTATATTGTTGACAGCTTGCAACAGATGCAGTTATGCATTTTTTAGCTGGCAGCTTCATAAACTCAAGCACCTGTGCTGGCAGTGAAGCAAAGCAGGCAAGGATTACATAAAACTATTAATTAAAAAGTTTCAATTGGCGCAAATTGCAATGAAAAACTTTCGCAAATAAGATCAGTGACCCTTTGTTTTCTTTTAGTAAGGGCAACAATCATTCGTTTATATTTAGCAAGGACTACAACCTTTTGTTTACAACTAAGGTAGATAGACGTGAACGTGTTTAGATCTCCGAAAATACAGCACCTGGCCGGATAAAAGCCGGGTCGATTCCGGTAATGTAGAACTGGCTGTTGTGGCACAGTTGAGCCATTATCTCCTTCACCGTTTCCCTTTCAGTGTATGGCGTACTTGGCGCCAAACCACCACCCATTGCAGGCGAAGAGCTCAAGTTGCTGCGAGTATCGAGAGTGATCTTTGCCCAGCTTCATTCTGGATAACGAAGCAGGCTAATTCCTACTTATTCAGATTCGACCCTGACATACTAAGCATATGTGCAGCGTGCAATGACTCCGCGCAGGACACTAATCACTGCTTTACATGGCCTGCTAAGTCTACATAACCTTGTCCCTATGATCTACCCCGACGAAAAACCACGTTTCCTGAGCCTACCGTTGCATGACCTCGATGACAACTTATCAAATCCTTACTATCCCAGCGTAGATTAGGTGCTCGTCGCAAATACACATTTTTTATTTGCATTTGGCAAAGTCAAGAACCCTTTTAAAGGTCAATGAGCTTATTACTTAGGCCAGGTAATTGAATATTTTGTTTGCCCTTCTTCTTCTTTATTGGCGTAGACACCGCTTAGACGGTTATAGCAGAGTTTAGAACCCTTAAAGTGGATAAAAGCATTAGCGAGGTCAAAGGTCCACCATATAGCCCTGACTTTACAATATCGGGCTACCATCTGTTTCGGTCACTACAGAACTCCCTTAATGGAGTAAAGTTGGCACCAAAGGAACCCTGTGGAAACGGGAAACCGGCAAAGCTTTACACTGATGGACCTTCCTAGCGGAAAAATGACAAAAAGTGGTCGACCAAAATGGTATAAATTTGGTGCATTAAAGTTCATTGTAAATATAAAAAAAAAGTTCAAGTTTGATTCGAAATACGAAAAGACTTTTTCGACTACCCAATATTTGTTCCGATATCTTCATAAGAATCACATTATTATTATATTTTTTTTCTTTCGAGCACCAAAACACCGCAACACACACACTGTGCAGCCAGTCGTAGTGTCTTTGTACAGCCGTGAACACTTGCACTTTCCAAAGAAACATATCGCAAATGATATAATCAGCAACAACAACAAATACAAATACAAAGTGGCAACACTAGTTTAATGTCACTCACATCGTAAAATCATAATTGAAAAATGTTGCAGCCACAATAAAGTTGCGAATGTGTCAACAGCTTCATGGAGTGCGGCCTGGTCAAGCGGCAGTGAAAAAACAATAACGGCGACAACTATCACGCGTCGTTACAATTCGACCGAGTTATTCAATGTTTTTATAGGTCTCTGTTGTTGCTGTAGACTTTTCATTTTATTATTTTTTTCAGCTTTAAGCAGCATGTTGCACGCACGCACCGCACGACTTACAGACTCGCCACTCGCGCGCGCATTTTGATAAGCATTTATACGCCACAGCTCCGGCTGCAGCGCTGAAGCTGCGCGYTGGCCATTCTTCAATTCTTGTCATTCAGATGCAACGACATTTCATGGCAGCATTCAGCGTGCTTGCCACCGCTTGCTATGATTTTGAAATGTCGCACACTTCGTGCTTTTTATCGCCCGAGCTTCCGTTGGCTCAGCTCGCTTTGGCGGCAGTGGCACCTGTTGCCAAGCGGCCATCCATTAAATTCGCATACACGTTCGCCTTCGATTGCCGCTGCTGCCACAGTTTTGCTGCGGCTTTCTGGAACTAGTGCACACTAAATAAGGTGGAAGCTGCACGCACGCCATTTTATGTGGCAGCTCATTGAATTTAACATGAAATCACTTATTTGTGGCTGGAGTCACGAACGTCAAAAGCCCGGAGGCAAAACGTAGTACCAGCATATTTTATAGCCAAGCACAAATATTGCACAATAATCAACGCGATGATGTGTTACAGGCCGGCGGCGGCAACATTACACCGCCCGGTAGGGTGGATAGCAATTTGACAGCAATCGGAGTGAGCTCAACAGGGGAGCCGCTGTACGAGTAATGGCTTCACCAGCGGTCGGCTATTTTTGGTTCTGCATTTTTTGGGGCGATAGTTGCTCCACAACACCTAAGTCAGCCGCATGATCGTCATTATTTCCTTTCGCGTTTTGCTGATTAAAATAATTGGCCACACTGAATTGAGAACTGAGAAACGAGTTATGTAAAGTTCTCGAAAATGGCCTGCGGCGAAATCTACATGGAAATTAATTAATTGCATAGACGCTTTGACACCCGAGAGTGCCTGAGACACTCGTTAGTGCCACAGCAGTTAATTTAGAGGTATGCTTCGAATTTTGGTATAATTTAATTATACTGGATCTTGCTACGATTTGCGGAGGTATTCAGGTCTTGACGCCAAAATTTTGGAAATTTTCAAACTAAGATAAAAAATGGAAAACGTATTTCAAAAAAATAAGAACAATTGTTGAATTACGGTTAATTAGAGCTTGAGATAAAAAAAGTTTCGAGAAAAATCCAAAAATAATCTAAAAAAAAAGTATTTTCAAGAAAAACGCGTTTCAAGTTTACCGGTCCAGTAGACACGAAATTACAACGACTATAAATTCGAAAATTTTTTAATCTTGAAAAATCCTTTCAGTGGGATATTTTTGAATATCTGAACTATCGAATTATAAAAGAAATATTTTTTTAATTTCTAGAGTAGAATAAAAGAGAATATAAGAACGAACCCGCTTCTAACTCAATCTTTGATCGTTTTCGTCAGAATTGACTTGGAGGTGTAAACTTATTGCATTTTAAACGGTCTCCGAAGAAATTGCTTAAAAAAGTTTCATCCTCAAATTCTCAGTTTCTATATCATATGAAATAGCTAGAGGTCTATTGAGGAAATTCTACAAATTTCCTTGGCTATTTTCGAGATACTTTTATTATTGTCAATTATTAATTGATTTTTTATTATCTTATTAAATTCTACAATACCACTAAAATATTTTCCTAAACTTTCCAGTTGATTCGAGTAAAAGTTTTTGAATTTTTACACAGTTCTTTGAAACACAATTCTTAGAGACTTGAGCGAAGGTTTTTTTTTTTTCAACTGTAATTTTTTTTTTTTTTTTTTTTTTTTTTTTTTTTTTTTTTTTTTTTTTTTTTTTTTTTTTTTTTTTTTAATGTCTGTCGAAAATTCAACTTTCAGTTTTTTTTCCCTTCGCCCAAGTTCTACGTTAAGGGTTTAACTAAAACACATATTTTTTCCCTTTAGATGGTCCTGTAGGGAGTTATCCTGCGCCGCAATGCCCGAGCTAAAAATATTTTTTCCGAAAATTTCGGAATTTCTTTGTTAGTAGTGTATGTTTATAACAGTAAAAAATTCGAATAAAATCTTTCATTTTTTAAATGGAAAAAAACTGTTGAAAAAATGCTGTTTTTTAGCCGAGGAAAGCTATGTAACACTTTAAAGAAATTCTACATAAATCTACATATTCCATAGATATTTTCGAAATAAATTTCTTATGCTCAATTAATATAAGTTTAAGATCCCTTAGACATTTTCTTCATTATTATCATCATCAATATATTCATCATATGCTTATTCTATATTCTTATGAATCTATTCCTTCTCTACCTAACATCGTCGCTTTGAAAATTGCTCTCATCACTTACGATAGCTAATTAAGTTGTCAACGTAGAATTGTCAATTAAAAATAAAATAAAAGTCTATTGCAAATTACATTAACAAAATTTGATGATAATTACTGTTTTACGCTCATTTTCCGAATATGTTTGCAATTCGCCATTTCAATGAACAAATGTATCTGTTAGAGAGGGTCAAAAAAACGAATTTTTTTTCGTTTAGTACTCTGATAAGTAGATTCTTAGACATCTCTAAAAGAAGTCATACCAAGTATTGTAACGAAAAAAGCCGCCGTCTTAGAGTTTTTCAAATTTTTTTATTATCAAGAAATTTATGTCTCCACAAACAGGTCTCTGAATTTGAAAAAAAAAAAACATTATAAATCGGTAAGCTCCTAGTTTTGAAAGAAATTTACTGCTCTGGTCTTTTATAATTAAAAAAAAAATAGATATGCACTGATAATTGACAATGAATATCTCATAAGTCCTTGACCTTAATTAAAAAATTATATCAGACCATTTTTGTAGAGCATGTTACCTTCTCCAAAATCAGTGAAAAGGGATATTTTTTCAAGTAGTTGGAAGCGAGACATGAAGTTCTCTATCTGATAATTAAACAAAATATAAAACCGTTAGCTGGAGCACTTCTTCGCTATATTTAAGAGTTTATGCTAGGAGAGACTCTCTTAGATTTGTCTATAAACTTATTTTCCGAGTACTAAGCGAAAAAAGATGCGATTTTTTGACCCAGCCTAATATTGATGTATATGAGAGTGTAAGTACAACAGTATGATATAGTCTTAGATATACATACACACACAACAACAATAGAAAATTGTATATATATAAGTGTGTATGTGGATGTTCATTTACTTTTTTTACTCACATAATTATGCTCTGATATTAGCCGTCGCCAAGGTGGCAGGCTCAATCATCTCGTCCAAATCGCCTTTTCGCAGCATCTGGTTTTGAAATTTTTACAATGTTGCAAACATTTTTAAACGCTTTTGGAATTTTGTAATTGCATTACGCGCTCGAAATGTTGGATAAAATGCAATGTACAAATTTATGCTTGTGAATTGAATGTGGGAACTGCCAAAACACGATAATTTAGCAGTTTACGTGAGACCACGTTAGGCCTGAAAATAAAAGAAATTATACCATTTTATTTGTTGCTTGTTTCATATTTAAAATGTATTATTTATCAATTATTGGGAGCACGCAGTCGTATATTATGCGTAATAAAGGGATTTTGAAAATTTTCGAAGTCGCAAAACTCAACCGAAAATCTTAGAATATAACATAAAAATAAAAATAAAAAGTTTAATTTCATATCAAACATTGGCTAGTGAAGGGTCAGGTCTCACTTTCAGATCTCATCACTGAACATGGCTGAGAAAAAATTTGTATTTCTGAAATAGTCTCCAAATGGATATCAAATTCTCTATTGATACACTCAAAAATGAAGCGTTCCACTTGTTCATATTAACCTAAAGAAAACTTGGTAAGAGGAACTTCTTCGCAACAAAAGTGCCGGTTTCCGGTTATTTTTGAGGTTTTTAGCCACCAGCCCTATAATATTAATAAGAAGGTCAGCACTTTTGTATCTTGTAAAGTAGTAAATGCAGAATATTTTCAGATTTCGAGAATCTATGTATATATTTTGAAAAAATTTCTATTACTACGAGGGTTACTTTTTATATTTCGTGATTAGAGAACAAAAGCAATTATTACACATCCAAAATCGCTTTATTGATTTTCAGAATATTCTCCAGTAAAAGGCATACATTCTTGCATGCGTTTGAAGCAATTGTCGAAGCACTTTTGTCACTCTGATTGAAGTATATCTAAACCGTTCGTTTTGAACGCATCACACTCCTCTTCAGGTGTCGAAAAACGTTGACATCTTAGTATACTTTTTAGGTACGAGAATAAAAAGAAGTCATGCGGTGACCGAGTCAGGGCTATACGGTGGATGACTTATCAACTCGATGCTCCACGAGCTGAGAAATGCAGTTTTTTCAGTAGTTTTTCATGGTACAGAGTGATCTGTCTTCGGCGATTGGCTTTCTTGATTTACTAAAAGACAACTGACAAACAAATCATTGTGTACCGCACAGAATTTACTATTCTCCGTTCTTCTAGTGGTATGATGGCGATATATCCAGTTGCTCCAGAAAAACCAGCCAACATTTGATTGGATTGAGCTTCGAGTGTGAACAACATTTGTTGGATTCGACTCATCATGAAAGACCCATATAATCGGCAGCTGTCTGTTTTCGCCCTCATACGTGTAAATCCACGATTTATCACCTAAAACATCGAAGCACCGTTATCGTATTTTTTTACATTTTTCTCGACCAATCGACATGAACCTGGTTTTTACCCTACACTAATGCCTGCAGCCTCCATCACTTAGTTGTCTCAAACTTACGACAGATCACAACTGATTTTGGACGACCTTCACAAAATTTGACTTCGAGAGATCGACGAACTCCATTGGAATCACCATACCACCGATAAACACAGGTCCTTGCAGGAGCTTCTTCATCAAAAATTAAATGACGTTCATCGATGCGCTGCTGCTGAGTTAAGCCACGTCGGGAGTTATAAAAAATAATCGCACGAAGATGTTCGAGATTCAATACCAATTTTTGGCAGAAATTATTATTTCAAGTTACTGTAAACAACACAAATAGCGGCCTCATGTATAACATCAAAAGTTTCAAGTAATACCAATATAATACCATAATATCGTTATAATTTCATTTAAGTCTAACCAAACGGTCTTGGGTATATCACATATCACAAAGTAATTTGCTCTAAAATTCCGCAACCAATTTGTAAAGAAACTAGCGAATCTCAAAATTACAAATTTTCATTTAGTTTCATTTAGTATTACGCAGGTGCATAAAATTTGTTAAACTAGTTATTTTACCGATAAGTCCTTAAAAGGCAAAGACATGCTGTAAAAACGAGCTATAAATATTTAATAGCTTCTGTGGCCTAGAAAGTAAAAAAATGCGCACACTTAGATACCTACATATTTATAAACATTTGTAGAAGTGTATTCGCTTAAATAATTGTCGGCAAATGAGTCAAACGAGTTTTTCGCCATTAAAATTGGGACTAAAATCGGCTTTGATATAGATCTTATTGTAATGAGTGGATGTGCGAAGTTGTGTGGGGACTGCGCCAGCGTTTAAGGCATGTTTTTATCTAAAGTGTTGACGCTCTGCATTAGCACTCAATGCACTTAAAACACTACTTACTTACTTTTAAATATTATTTATATCTATACACACATATCGTCAAATGCAAAACACCTTAACATCACTTTTCATAAGTTTACAGGCGAAGGAAAAATTTTATAATAGAAACCACTGATATTGAAACAAAATTTGAGTTTTGGTTATAAAATGGTTATATACTGGTTATATATTGATTATATAAAGGTTATATACTGTTTATATTTTGATTATATAATTGTTACATATTGGTTACATAAGGGTTATATATTGGTTATAGAAGGGTTATATAATGGTTATAGAAGCGTTATATATTGGTTATATCTGAAGGCGGAAGCTAAAAACTTTATGCTACACCTATGTAAAATGATATATAGAATCCTTAGCAATAAAAAGCTCGAATTTCGATTTTTTTGATGATACGTTGTTTTGCATTTTAGGTGCCGATATCTATGTATAACTACTACTGTATGTTATCTAAATCGCCATTTATCCTTATATCATACGCGGAACGTGCGCATGGAAACAAGATACACAATTAACGGTAAATCAACGCATAAATACTTCATTAATTTATTACTTATCTAAACGACAGCGATTACCAGCAATTACCATCAGCAAAAGTTGCACGCAAAAAAGGCGCGCAGCCGCAGTCACACGCAATTGACGATTTTCTGTTTCCAGACATTTTTGGTTTTTCATTTTTTTGTGGTCAGATCATGAGTTATGGTCATAGCAGTGGCTATACAAGAGGCAAGCTGTCATAAACACACATACATATTATATTTTTAAATACATTAAATAACTCTGGCAACAGTGGCAGTTGAGTTGTCATACAATTTTATTGAAACTCCTTCATCTACACCAAAAGACAACAACAAAAGGTACGCAAGCAAAGACAATCCACCGAAGGTGACGTCAACATGAATACCGGGTGCATTTTGCCAAAGAAAGAGCTTGCGGCATTACTCAGCAGCTACTTGGACATGGACGGAGTTGCCACGCACGGAGTTGAGCCTGGGTGCGTTCAACCAGGCACTTGCTGCTCCCACGGGAGACCATTCTGCAAATTTTTTCATATTTTCAACAATATTATATATCTTTTATATATTTTCAAATGCCACACATTTATTGTTGAGCCGAAAATTCTTTACAAACTAATTTTAAATTCTTTTAATATTGCCATGTTCGAATGTTCATTTTTGTATTAGACATGATTTAGGAACCTTGCGTAACAACTGTTGCGTCTCAATCCAACTCAATTCAATTCCAGTTAACTAAATTCCATGCAATACATTTCGAATGCAACTAATTTTGTATTAAATTGATTGTGTAGTTTTTATGCAAACTCCAAAAAGCGTTCACACACCCAAATGCGGTTGCACCCGTCGCTGAAATTCTTTCAGCTTACAGTGCGTGTTGCAATTTTTAACAACTTTGTAAAGCCGAAAATTGTTTGTCCAAACATTTGGTGTATTTTTTTAATTGAGCACTCACAGGCAACTGACTCATTCATGGCGTTACGCATTTTTCTCTATACTTTGTTACACTGAAAGAAATTGTAATTTGCGTGAATGTATTAATGCAGGAAAGGTAAGAAAAGTAAGAGATCTGCATTTAGTTCTCTGACAACTAATTAAGAAAATGCTTTGAAAGACCTACAAAAGTGCAGCTAGAATCGGATCCCACATGCTTACATCGAATCAGAAGCAGAATTAGCTATGACGTCAGTAAGGCAATATAGGTACGAAAATTAGAAGAGTTTCGAAAGTTTTATAAGAAAGCTGCAGTTTGGTCATATTGAAGACTTCAACGAATGCAATGCCCAATATTGTGCCCAAAATTGTGTGTGGTAGCTCAGACCGTGCTTTACCATCAGCTCGTACATTATCTTTAACATCTAGGAGGCAGAGGGCTTCTAGGTAGCAGAAAGCTTCTAGATGATAGGCTCAGATGCAAATGGCAAGACGTTAGACTAACGGTCGAGTGTTTTGTGAGTAGATTCGGACATTAGGTTTAATCAGTGCAACCCAGACTTCACATTATGTCTGAATCTAAATTTGGTTACGATTCTTGGGCGTCTAAATGCATTTTTGCATGAAAGACACCTATCTGATAGGTCGGGTTGTTTTTGTGGGGCCGAGGTAGAGGACTAGGTGCATGTACTTGTAATTTCAGAATGAACGATGTACTCGGACATATGGGATCTGGATGGTATGGGGACTGATGTCCTTTTAGCTTCGCTCCAAATACATAGATTAGAATAAAGCGATCTGAGTTTCTCATAGTCTCCTTTTGCTTGCTACGACTACCTTGTTCTCAGGGTCTGAAGAAGGTTTCCTCATTAGCGCTGTCTGAGATGACAGTGGCAGCCTTCTAAATAGTAGTAGTTAAGCGAAACGTAATACTGTTTTATCTAATATTGTCCGAGATCTTTTCTATTATTTCAATATTCTTCCCTCATGCCGAGAATATTCATGGCTTAGAACCCCTGTAGAATGGCAATTGGGTCATATGTCGAACTTATTAGCTCCTGTCCTTTTGGTTAACTCTATGAGTTATCACAGATTGTCCAATGTATGTAAGGCACCCTAAGTAAAGTGTGATATCTTTCATTCATTACATCTACAAATTATATCGGGCTCCACCCGAATGTAAAATTCCCTTACATGTAACTTTTTATTTGTTTTTCCCATGCTTAATTTTTCATTCATTTTTGCGGACATGACTATTTTACAAATAAGGAAGCGCACTGAATTATTAATTTTCAAGTAAATTATCTTAACAACCGAGAGCATGGCGTGGCTTTAAAAGGAATCTGTAAGAAGCCGTGCATTTATTCGCATGCTATTTTGGAAAAAACTGGGTCAGTTGAAATCTAAAATGAAGATAACTACGCCCGTTAAGTGCAAGTGACAGGTATTTCAGTTGCCGCAAACGTTTTCAATCTGTGGGAGAATTGTTGTGGGAGTAAATGGGTAGTATTAGGTCAAACGGTCGATTGTAACAGGAATCTCACTTTGATAGTTTAGAACTCCATATTAAAATGCATAAGCATTCTTTCGGCTTTTACATTTATTGCTGCAGCAGTGCCAGCTCCAGTGTCCACCCCGACTTACACCACAAACTAGTCAAAATAAATTAATTTCGCATTGCAAATCATATATAGATAAAAAGTCTTCAAACACTAAACCGCCGTTGTAACGAAAATCTTGACTCCATTCATTCGCTCATTTGCCACAAACTTGCCGCTAATGCTTTGTGCGCATTCATAGCCAGCCGAGCTGACGACAGACGGCGAATCATAGGCGATAGCGTGCTGCTACAATTGCCGTTGCACGCATTGCTAAGTGTTCAGAATAGAAACAACAACCACTGGACATGCAACCATCCCAAGCGGCAGCATAAGAATCGTCTCCGCCGCCACAACTTGCCGATTTGAGCCGCTAGCCGCCAGCCGGCGCAAGTTCGGGCTTCACCTCTTTAATGTGTCGCACAAAAGCTTCGAACGCTGCAAAAATCGATTGCAATCTCTTTGCTTTTGGGTGATTGTGCGTTTTTGCTCTCTTATTTTTATGTTTTTCGTTTTTGTTTTACTTTTTCACATTCAATTCGGTTCATACAAGAATGCACATTTTGCTATGTTTTTGCGCTCTTCGATATAATTTTTCTAATTTACGATCGAACGCGTTGAACTATAAAAGTAACGGCTTGTCAGCTTAGAAATCACAGTTGACTTCTCCACCAASCGAGCGACTAGCAAGCAAATCGTGTGCGTGCGTTCAATAGACGTGTGAAAGAGTTCGCCAATAAATCACTTTAATCCTCCGCAACGCCTTCATATCCAGACATGAAATATCTGGTGAGGATAACGCGTGTGTTCTAGTGTAAATTTGTGACCATAAGTGCTTGTATTTATACCGTTGCTATGTTCCCAATCACCTTTTTAACGTGTCCTTTCCGTTGTGTCGCACTAGATCGTACTTAGCTTGATCGCAGCCGCCACCGCTGCCCCTGGCTTATTGGGTTTGGGTCATGGATATGCAGGGCCAGCGCTGAGTTTAGGGAGCTTAGGTCATGGACCAGCTATAAGCTACGCCGCTCCAGCTGTTAGTATTGCTCACCCCGCCCCAGCCATTAGTTACGCAGCGCCATCCATCAGCCTTGCAGCAGCGCCCGTAGTCAAGGCTTACTCCGCACCTGCTGTTGTCGCCGCGCCGACCATAGTGAAGGCAGCACCAGCCGCCACCAGCTACTCTACCTTCAGTCAGGTGAGTTGAGGGGAGAGAGTGTTAATCCCGAGATCCTTAAAGTAAGGCAAAAAAGTATTACAATAATAAATTCAACAAAAGTGAGAGGTAACCCCGAGGTATATCCAGAGATTAGGAAACGGTAACTCATAAGTCAGTTTAACGAAAGTAACTATACCCGGAGGTTAGATAACGGTAACTCTGCAAAAAACTTTATTTCATTTCGACTTCGAGCCTCCATCTAGTAAAAATGATTCAGAATCGCACAAAAAAACATTTAAGGTTAGGTTAGGTTTGCTTAAACTGGCACACATAAACCAGTTTTGATCCTTTGCGATACCAGAGCTCAGTTCCTAGGTCCAAGAGTCATCCTTCAAGATTCCTGAGCTTGACACGTGTTTAAATGAGTTAATTTTAACAGTGTATCATACCGAGGTGACCCCAGATGCTTACAGCTTAGTCTTGCCACTGCGGGGGGCAAATGCACAAGAGATGCTCCACTCTTTCCGTGGTCCCTGTTCTAAACATTTTCTGCAGTCTTCTCGGTCTGTCGGTCCCATTCTGTGGGCGTGTGCCGCCATCAGAGAGTGAACAGTTCGAATTCCGATCATTTTCCTATAGTCTCTTTTGTCGAGTGCCAATAGGAATTTTGTTTTTTTCCGATCTACCGCAAGTAATTACTATTACCGAATAAATAAATTGAGGTTCGGAACCATAAATATTTTAGGAACGGACCAGTTTCCTACCAAATTCAATTAAATTAATAGTTAGTTATAATGAAACATTACAATCAAATCTGATTTGACATTTAAATTTCGTACCGCAGGTCATTCAACATGCTGCCCCAGCCGTCGTTAAGGTCGCCGCCCCCGCGCCAGTTGCCGTAGCGGCTCCAGCCATTTCTTACGCTGCACCCGCCCCGGCCATCTCATATGCCGCAGCTGCGCCCGCCATTTCGTACGCCGCACCCGCCCCAGCCATCTCATATGCCGCAGCCGCGCCCGCCATTTCGTACGCCGCACCCGCCATTAAATTAGCAGCTCCTTCGATCTCCTACGCTGCAGCTGCCCCATCCATCGTGAAGTATGCTGCTCCAGCCATCAGCTATGGAGGCGGTCTCAGTTTAGGCCACGGCTACCATTAAATGAATGAAAACCGAACTGTAGCAAAAACGAAAAGGATATATGATTATAGCAAGAACCTGAAGGCGAGACTACACCACAATCACGTGGTGTGGTGGAAAAGAAGGACAAATGCAACAAGGATTTATGGAATAACGAATTACATGCTTTACGTCATAGCGTCAGATGGCCATTTGGCGGTCAGCGCTTTTAAGTATTTGCTCTTTTTTTTTTTTTTTTTTGTTGGTAGTCACTAAATGGTTTAATAAGATTTTCTCAGATCTAAAGATCTAAATAATATATTTCCCTGCTTTCAATATGGGAATTCGCCGTACTTTACAATGCATTTTTTTGCTTTGTTGTGATGAATTACCAACGTGTCGACAATAAGAAGCCAATAACAACAACAAAAGCGATTCATCAATACGACAATGCTTAATAACAACAACCGCAAGAACAACAAACAACAAGAACGACAGCAAGCAGCCGCACGATATATGTAGATAAGAGGAGAGTGGAGTGTAAGAGCGTATGCTCTCAGCAATAATTGTTCTCTTCATCATTTTCATTAATCTCTCTATTTCAAATGTATTCAACTAAATAAATAATTGTTTGAATAAAATATTCATTATGGCAAGCCGAAATTAAGTTCACAATGGCATGGCACACAAAATACATACATACATATACACACGTACAACAGCAACAACAAATTGCGTCATTGCGTGCTCAAAATGGCGTAACTGAGGAATGTGGTGCAAAATAATACGGAGTTTGTCTATCAAAGGATTAATGAGGATTAATAATACACATACATATGTGCATACTTATATAATATACATTCATGCATAAATATATATTGTATTTATTTTTGTGCTTTGTATATACTATAAAGAAATAAAAAATGCTAAGTGAACTTTTTCGTTAAAAAAACATAATTTGTGTGATTTTTATCGAAAATTTTAATGAAAAAATGGGTACTCGAAAAAGTCTTTTCGTATTTTGTCAATAGATGTCGTTGCAGTCGTATATCTCCATTGAAAAATAAGTTGAAGTTTGATTAGAAATACGACAGGACTTTTTCGACTACCCAACATCTATAAGTAATAAAACAAAATAAGTAAAAGTCTTGCTTTCCCTGCTAAGTCTGCGTTTACACACCGAAATGTTTGTTGCTCATTAACAAGAAATTATCTTTTGCCGTTGCAAACGCACCGGCAGCTCCACTAGGGTAATTTAATCTTTTTTTTTCTCAATATATTCTCAGATTCTCATATGCATCATTTGCCCCCTACACAAAAATATTTTTCATTAGCTAATTCTTAGCCGTATTCACCCTTTTCCAAACCATTTATAGTACAGCGTTTGTCCGGAAAGTAAAAGGACTGATTTTCTTACTGTACTGCGGAACGTGCTTCTGTGAGTGGTGCAAGCCGAAAATGCAGCGTTCGTTAGATCAGAAGTACGCGATTAAATTTTGTGTGAAACTCGGTAAATCTGCGACATAGACGTTTGATATGATCAAGCAGGTTTACACAAATGTTCCTTAGCAAAAAGTGATGTGTTTCGGTGGCACCAGGCCTTTGTGGAGGGCTGGGCAGAGGTCGCTGATGAAGACCATGATAACGAAGCTCACTGTCTTTTTTGACATCAAAAGCAACGTCCACCATGTATTTGTTCCTCCTGGACAAACCAGCAACGCCAAGTTTTACGTGGAAATCCTCAAGAGACTCCAACGAAGGGTCAATCGGGTCTGACAAGACATCTCAGCCGTTTGGAAGTTGCGCCACAACAACGCCCCGGCTCACACCGTTTTTCTTGTTAACAGCTCTCTAACTCATCTCGGCATCGTACTTTTTTTGTTTCCTGCCTGGAAAAGAACGATGAAAATCCAAGCAGCAACGCCTTCAATGCTTGAAAATCAGGCTGACAGCGCTGCATCGACGCAGAAGGAGCGTATTTTGAAAGTCTTTATAGAGTTGTAACGATTGGTTTAATAAATTTTTGAAAATCTACACAGTGCTATTACTAAGACTTGAATCGAACTGGAGTCTGTTTAAGGGCACATGTGATATCGGCATTGTTTGCTTTGTTGACAATCCGGACTATATTTATTTGTCTGAAATATCTGACATAGCACGGTCTCATAGGCGCAACAGTAGCAATGTCGTATTCCAGGCCATTGGGCGCTGGACGCGACCAAAATGACTCTACCATAAATCCAACATAACTCTGCCAATAAGACGTTCATGTGGTCAGTTCCATTTCGTATTCGCAACCAAGTCGCAAAGTCTGCGTTAGGATTGGCCATTGTAAACGCTTTGGCCGACATTTTCAAAAAATGTGCTTGAAATACCTTTCATTCTTCAAATTTTACTCCCATGACTATTTTTCAAATAAGGAAGCCCCATGAATTATTAATTTTCAAGTGAATTATCTGAATAACAGTGAACAAGGCGCGCCTATAAGAGGAATCTGTTGGAAACATATTCAGACTATCTTATAACTTAGCATCAGCTTAGTGTACATCCCAATTTACCTCAGAAACTAATAAACGCATTTTAAATACGAATTCGCAAATCAAACGCAAAAAGTCTCCAAAAACTCTTCGGTCGTAGCAACGAAAATCTCAAGTCCATGCATTCACTCATTTCCCACATACTTTCCGCCAAACATAGGGTGTATGACGCCAGCCGAGCTGACGGCAGACGGCGGACCATAGAAGATCGCATGTTGCTACAATTCCGGCTGCAATTGGCATTTGTACACATTGCTGAGTGCTCAGAATAGAAACAACAACCACTGAGCAATGCAAACATCTCAAGCAGTAGCAATAGTGCTGCATTGCGCAGCATAAGAATCGATTCCGCCGCCACAGCTTGCCAAAACGAGCCACTAGCCGTCTTTCTTTTGTTGTAAAAAGCTTCGAGCGCCTCAAAATCCGATTGTAACCACTCTGCTTTGGGTGGTTGTGCATTTTTGCGCCCTTATTTGTTTGTTATTTATTATACCGTCGCAACATGTTGCTTATGGTATACTGGTTTTGTTGGCCTAACGGTTGTTTCGAACATCCAAACGTGATATATATTGATTTGTGTCTGTATGTATGGTCAAGATCAAGAAACGTGTTGAATTCCTTATGTTTGTCTCTCCGTCGGACCATTTGTAAAAGCAAAAACTTGAGAACTTGCCACACTGAAGCGGTTAGTATTTCAACTGACCAAAATCCAAACACAGCCACACCCACCGGTCCACATTCCGACTTCTTTTTCTGAATAGCTTCGCGCCGACGACGCATAGCATTCAAATAGTATTCCTTGCTGACGGTTTGACCGGCCGGAAGCAATTCGGTGTGCCCCGCAACTCGATAATCGGAAACAACTGTCAACATAACCTTGATTTTTTATCTGCTGTGACATTGTTTTTTCGGCTTCGGCTCACCTTTGCAACGATACTCCACCGATTAACGCGACACTGCTTTTTGATCTTTCGAAAAGGTTTTCACTGATCCCTCCATAAGTCCAACGATACCGGTAGGACCTCTGACTATTAATCGTCGATTCTTGATGTTGAAGGCCGTCCTGGACATGGTTCGTCCAATCAAAAACACTTAGACGTGACAAACAGTTATTATGTTCGGATACACCCGAACTTGGCACTTCCTTACTCTCCTTTGTTTCACTTTTATGTGGCGTTTTCGCGCTCTTCGATATAATCTTTCTAATTTACGATCGAACGCGTTGAACTATAAAAGTAACGGCTTGTCAGCTTAGAAATCACAGTTGACTTCTCCACCAAGCGAGCGACTAGCAAGCAAATCGTGTGCGTGCGTTCAATAGACGTGTGAAAGAGTTCGCCAATAAATCACTTTAATCCTCCGCAACGCCTTCATATCCAGACATGAAATATYTGGTGAGGATAACGCGTGTGTTCTAGTGTAAATTTGTGACCATAAATGCTTGTATTTATACCGTTGCTATGTTCCCAATCACCTTTTTTAACGTGTCCTTTCCGTTGTGTCGCACTAGATCGTACTTAGCTTGATCGCAGCCGCCACCGCTGCCCCTGGATTATTGGGTTTGGGTCATGGATCATATGCAGCGCCAGCGCTGAGCTTAGGGAGCTTAGGTCATGGACCAGCTATAAGCTACGCCGCTCCAGCTGTTAGTATTGCTCAGTCCGCCCCAGCGATTAGTTACGCAGCGCCATCTATCAGCCTTGCTGCAGCACCCGTATTATCTGCACCTGCTGTAGTATCCGCACCTGCTGTAGTCGCCGCACCGACCATCGTGAAAGCAGCCCCAGCCGCCACCAGCTACTCCACTTTCAGTCAGGTGAGTTCAGGGCCGAAAAGAGAAGAATGCTGTTATAGTGCTGTAAATTCCATTCTCCTCTCAGGTCATTCAGCATTCCGCTCCAGCTGTCGTTAAGGTCGCCGCCGCCGCACCAGTAGCCGTAGCGGCTCCAGCACCAATTGCCGTAGCGGCTCCAGCACCAATTGCCGTAGCGGCTCCAGCACCAATAGCCGTAGCAGCTCCAGCACCAGTTGCCGTAGCGGCTCCAGCACCAGTTGCTGTGGCAGCTCCTGCTATTTCTTATGCTGCACCCGCTCCAGCTATTTCATTGGCCGCTGCCGCACCAGCCATTTCGTACGCCGCACCGGCTCCATCCATTTCTTATGCCGCAGCTGCCCCATCCATTTCTTATGCCGCAACTGCCCCAGCCATCTCGTACGCTGCACCTGCTCCATCCATTTCTTATGCCGCAGCCGCTCCATCCATTTCATACACCGCCGCCGCCCCATCCATTTCTTATGCTGCAGCCGCTCCTGCCATCTCGTACTCTGCACCCGCCATTAAATTAGCCGCCCCCTCGATCTCCTACGCTGCAGCTGCCCCATCCATCGTGAAGTATGCTGCTCCAGCCATCAGCTATGGAGGCGGTCTCAGTTTGGGCCACGGCTACCATTAAATGAGTTACAACCGATGTGCAGCCAAAACGAAAAGTAAATATGATTATAGCAACAACCCGAAGTCGAGACCACACCAGGATCACGTGGTGTAGTAGAAAAGAAAGATAAATGCAAAACGCATAAATATTTAATAAAAAATTAATCTAACAGCCACATAAGTTGCATGATCGCGTGCTCTAAATGGCGTAACTGAGGAATGTGGTGCAAAATAACACGGAATTTGTCTATCAAAGGGTTAATGAGAATATTATATTGTATATATATACATATGCATACATACAAATACAAATACAAGCATAAATATTATGTATTTATATCAAGGCTTTGTATATATTTTTAATAAAAATAAAATGAAATGCAGTTTTTCGTTAAAAAATATAATTTGTGTGATTTTCATAAACAAATACAAACTAATAATTAAAATACAGCAAAAAGATTCGTAAAACTCATAGCATCCGTTTCTAAGTGAAAGCCAAAGGATTCTAGAACTTCGGTAAAAGCAGAATGTCGACAATTATAAATAAAGTGGAGACGACGATGAAGCAGCAGTTGTTGATCATCTTAGCCAGCTCGCGCCACGGATGTGTCTGCATGCTCACATATTGATCGCACTAAATTGACGAAGGAAAATAAATGACTTTAGCTTATTAAAATGTGCAACAACTATATGCATTCGTTAATACAAACGAAGATTGAATAAAATGAAGTTAGAAACCTACATCGACCAAGCGCATACAAAGCAACAGCCGCAGAGCCGACACATTTAGCAAAGACATCAACCAATCGAACGGTTTCGGTTTGGGAGGATAGAGCTCCAACCAAATTAAAGCCACATGCAATAGGTAACAGAAGGCAGCGCTGCGCATAACATGACGATAAGCATGCACTGAAATACAAATAGAATAGATAGTGCCAAAATTTTGCAAGTAGGAGCCAACTACTCACATATGTTCGGTATATAGGCGGTGGGTGCATGCTTTGTGACGAACATCAAACCCATGGAGATGACGAAGAACACCACCAATATTAGACCACCGCGTCGATAGCCGCGCAGCAAGAAAGACAAGACCAGCAACGTCTCACAGGCTACAAAGAAAAACCATAGACACATTGTGAAACACTTGATGTGCCCCCTATCCGACGGCATAGCTACCCAAAATTGGCATCGTGTAGACGTTCCGGTAAAACGCGTCATTCCTTTCGATCGTGAAATCCAACGATATGTCGCCGTTCATGGATTGGGCAATGGCTTGTGTATCATAACGGCTCGTATTGCTTGCTGCATTGACAATCTGCGATATACTTATTTGTCTGAAATGCCACTCGCTTAGCATGCTGAACGGTTCCACAGGCAATGGCATCGTATTGTCGTATTGCAGGGTGATCGGCTCGCGTGTGCGCGGCGAAAATGACTCTATGCCCAATATTAGACCGCAATTGAGGCGTTCATGCGGCCAGTTTTGCTTCGTATCCACGCACCAAGTCACGAATTCGGCGTTCGTGTTGATCATGGTTACGTTGCCGTTAGCATAGATCATAAAACCGATATCGGGTTCACGTTGCGTGTTGCTGCCGTGGGCGGCGCTGCGGTTCCAAAACAAAAAAACAAAAAACATATCAAAACTGTTATACTGTTAGTGAACAGCGCCAACTTACTTGAGCACTATTAAGTCTGGTAGCCATAGAATTTTCGGTACTTCTTTGTAGCCGAAACTTACGCCGGCAATACCAAACGCATCCGCATCCCAAGCAAGTCTGGGATCTTGCCAATACTAAATAAGAGCGCGAGGTAATAAAATAATGGATGAGATGGAGGATGAGATGAAATGAGTAAGGTCTTTTTAGTACACATGCTCTAAGTTACAATTAAACTTTCAGCGCCGCTAAGGCTTCAACTAAACTCTTAGCTCAAAGCTTTAATCGCTAATATCATAATTTTCCTTATTTACAGCTATGCTTCCCGTTATGATTTCAATGTCAACGCTACTCACCAACGATAAATGCAAGCGTGTGTGTAGAATCGACTTTTCATGATTATAAACGACCGATTTCAGTTGGAATGCGAAGTTGACCGACTGCAGATCCATGGGCACCGACTCGTTCGCGAAATTCTTAGTCAAATTCGCTAGCAGGGAGTGAAAAAGGTCGGTCTCATGTGCTTCCTCCTCCATTTCTTCAGCTGCGAAATGCGACATTTTTTCGAGATAAGCAAATACACTTACACACACACACACATACATAAATTGTATAAAAATGCATACGCTTACCGAAGCCATCGAATTGACAGTCGTAGTACCATTTTGCCGGCGTCGAGCCGAAACTACTGAAGCTCAGATAATTGATTTCGAGCGGCGCGGGATCCGTGTAATTCAAAAGCGGTTCCTGCTTCAAACCCGGAATGTAAACGGAAAGTGTGCCATCTGCGGTAAGAAAGAAAGCACACACTCACACATAAGTGGATTTGCGTACTGCGAACATGTGCACACGAGATATTTTCAGTCTAATTTAACCACGCTCGGCTTATCAGCTGCTTACTCACACTTTTTTATATACGTACCGACACTTTCTCATTTTTTTTTACACATATTTACAAAGTATGTTGGCACAATGCCACTCACACACGTCTAAATATACATATTTATACATATATATGCATATGTACATATATATAAGGTATATATTATATGTACATACACATATATTCATGAACGTACCCTTCGTTTGTATGATTTCGATGGGCGTCGGATCGTACATCGTCAAAATGTTTGCCATCGTACTTGTGGAGACGCGCATCGAGGCCATGCGACTGCGTATGGAGGAGAAGGAATTCTGCCCGGCGCCAATCACTGATAAAATAAAATAGAAATCACAACGAAATTCCATTCATTGCAACCACATGCACACACACATACAATACACGCATGTGTAAGTATTTTGTTCTTCATTACGCACCCACTTCATAGACTCGGTCCCTGGAGAGCGGCCTGTCGTTGGTCGACAACAGGATGTGTGCATCCATCGGTGCGAGCACGTAGAATTTCAAATGCAACCGTTCGTTGGCGTTCACTTTGTTGTTGGTCAATTTGTGCAAGTGAAAGAATTGCGTGTAGGCATATCCGGTGTTGGCTATGCGAAATTCCTTGCACGTATCCATTTGCGCCAAGGACACGTTGTATTTGTTGGCGGCGCTAAGTTGCAGGAAAAGCAACGTTATGGTGCATATTGCCACACTAAAGTTATTACATAAGCGATACAAATGCATTGCAACTATTGCAGATGATATGCCGTTATAAGAATTTTTACTTTTCAAATTATTTCAACGTCTCACAGCGAATGCTCCAGAGCAACTACTTCGGGATGTAGCGTTAAGCAGTTAAAGAGCATCGCCACTGAGTTAAGATAAACCTTAAGGCTGAGAGCAAGTGTGTGGGAACTTATCAGCACAGCATTCTTAAGTATGCTGAGGAACTGTAAAAACACACAGTGTATGCTGAATATATGAAACTTTACCGAGATTTGTATGCCAATTAGGGTCGTTTTATCCATTTCTAGTTGACAGTAACCTATCAGTTAAGTTCTAGTTAAGTTCTGATTAACATAAGAAAGACTCCTTTTGTTAAAAACACAGAAAGCATTTACGTTTCCAATACTATGAGCTTTTTATGTAGTAATAATTCAAAATTTAATGAATTAACAATAAAAAAAAACTCATTATATAGTACTAAACAGATTAAGCAAAGAGGCAACACGAAGTACCACCGTTTTTTAAACATAACAGTTTCCACTAACATCAAAAATACTCACAAATGTCTCAATAAAATCCACCAAATAAAAACCCACGTTCAAATTAAAAAAAAATACGTTCAGCTAGTGGCAACGTTGTTAGCTGTCAGCTGTCTAAACAGCTGTGTTGACGTTGTGTTTACAGTTGCAAGTCGCGAATTTGATTGAAAATGGAGAAGAGAAAATTGAGCTCAATTTTAGTGCTAATGAAGAATTGTTGTATTAATAAATTTACACAAATGAAATAGTGAAGTAAAGCGCACGTTTTTAACGAAACTAAAGTGAATGTGCCAGCAAAAAGTAAATTTCCTTTCTACAATTTGCTGTGGAAGGCTCTCATTTGGGCTAATCTCCTATGCTGCTTCAGTTTCACTGCTTTTGACATCGACAAGCTAACAGAGAGTTGCGCTCAATATTATATTATTGTTGGGGAGATAGCTCCACACCACATGCTCGCTTGTATTTGAACTTCAAATTTTCAAGTGATAGCTATGTGGTTTTTGAAGACGTGCCGGCAGTGCTTGGCGCTTAGTCACATTTAGTTTTGCTCCGCGAGCGGTTCTGACGGGAATGCGCTGATTAAAGTGTTGCTACTATATTAAATATATGTAGGTATATAACAGGTGCAATTGGAACGGTACGAGCACTGCGCCAAACGTGATAAGTGATTTAGCGTTGGAGGGAAATTAATTGACACAACAATTAAATGAACTGTTATGACTTGACATAAACGTGGTCGTTATGAGCAATTATCATTGAACAATAAATTAAAAATACTTACAAGAAACGTTGAAAGCGTGCGGCGAGAGCTACAAAGCGCTTAACATAAATTCAGCAACAATCAACATCAAATACTAAAATATCTTTTTAATATCTGAGGTAAGCGGTATATTCCTACATTTTGTATAAAAAATTAATAACTGATAAACATACATATGTTAGCTGGATGACATTTTTTGAAGTGTATGTAGCCTTCAAAATTATTGGCGCTATCTGCACTTTCACAGTCTTAATATATTTAAGTTCATCTTGAAAATTTTATTAAATAGCTATCCAAAAGAAGTCACCAAAAGCCATTTCTGTTGTATAAACATACACACATATGTACATATGTAAGTGTACGTAAAGGTATATCTTCAAAATATATAAACGTTGGTATCTGCTTATACGAACACGCGTTTAGGTAGTTGGAAAAAGAAAGTTTTTGGTGCGGCTTCTGCTTTGTTTCTACACAGCCACGCGCATGAATATGTATAGTATACTTTTATATATGTATGTATGTCTACCGAAATATTTGTCTATCTTACGGCTTTACTAACCCACAAGTTCAGCTTATCAGCTTAAATGCACGCTCGCACACGCTGCTATTTCGTGGCGCGCTGCGCTTTTTAGCGGTTGGCATCTCGCCTTTGGCAGCTGTTTCTTAGGTTTATAAGTACACGAGTATATTCCACATTTCCAATATAATCCGTGCCTTGGCGCAAAACTTAAAGTAGCACGCTAAGTGTGTGTGAAATATAATTGATATGCAAACAAACTTTTAAAAATGTATGAATAAAACTAAACACTTCCTGCCCACGACAAGTAGTAGATATGCTGGTTTACCGTATACAATTTGCATTTCTCACTTGGGCAACAAGCTATCAGTTTCTTATTAAATTTCTAAACTTCATGCTGTGTTCTGTGCCCAACCGCTGCCAATGAACTCTAAGTATTTTCTCCGCTACACTTTTTCAAACTATACTGTGGCTGCAAACTCTTTCTCCTGCCTTCAATTTCCATGGCACTTTGCCAATGAGAGTCAGCATTAATTTGTTTATTAGCCATATTCGTTTGGCGACTGTTGTCTCATTGTTAGCATATTCACATGCACACACCGCCGTATTCACATACGTGTATTCGACCATATGTCATCGCGAGTCAAATTTGCATTTTCTTTTGAACAACGCTTTTGTACTCAGCAAATTGTACATCTTGTACACACATACTATACATATGGATTTATACTCAGAAATAGTTACTTTGCTTTCCTACAATTTTGAATTCTGCCTTTTTCGTGTGATAAGCCTTGATTTTAACTTTCTTCTCTGCCTTATTAATGTTTCTATATATGCTTTCTATGTAAATTCTGTTTTTATTTTAAAGTCTCTCTTTGGTGAATATGCTTGACTGCATTTCAAACCAAAACACTCATTTACAACACATATTGGTTTACAAACGCGTTTGTTTTTAAGGTCATCTAGTATTGATACCCTGAGCAGTGTAAATTAGGTCTGTCACGATGTTGTAGCAAAGCAGGAAGTGAAAAGGTCGAAATACATGACGAGCTGCGTCGATTTAGCCATATCCGTCCGTTTGTAAATACGCCAACTAATCCCTCAGTTTGGAGATACCAATCTTTTTTTTTTCTCGCACGAAGCTGCTCACTTGTCGAACCACCGATAACGTATAAATATAGAAGTTCCCACGACAATCGGGCCTACGCAGGCGGAACGAACCCGAATTTTTACCCGGCCAAGGACGGTCAATTCGACGGAGATCTGCCGCTGCGGCAAAAACAAAAGCACATTCTAATTAATAGATAGATAGATAGTAAAAATTGAGGTTTTGCATGGTCACTAAGGTACAGCATCCTGAACAATTACAGGAGCCTGCTGGACGCGGCTGAGGCTGAGCCAGCTTCTGCAAATTAATGGGCAATCCAGAATCAGGTGTTCTGGGCCATGTTGCAGAACCGCAGTTTGCTCAGGAAACTATGTCCATGTTAGACAAATACTTCCTGGGCCTGGAGTGCCTTGTATAGAGCACAACAAGAAGGCGGAATCTGTCTCGTTGGAGGTTAATTATTTCCTTTAACCTTGCGAGGTTGAACCCTCGTAACCGCTTGATTTGGCGGATTTCTTCTGCCTGTGCTGCCAGTGCTGTTCTCTCCCCATTCTCTCTTTCGTGTGGAACGGCTCCTTCAGAGTGTGAGACCCCACTGCGATGCATGGTTCTGACCCTGTCATCCTGGACGCTGCCGCAGAGAGGGCTAGTTTTTCGGGCAGCTCATTGCCGGCTACCCTTTTATACCCCGGCACCCAGATACGAACCTGGACACCAAGAGGACAATAGCCTGTTTAAACGCCCACAACTAAGGAGAGGCTAGCCTTACTGAATTCAAAGAAATCACTGCACCGTCCAGAGCAGTTACGACTGTTTGTGACAGGACGTTATTAAAAGCTCCTTCAATATCAAGGAAGGTTCCAACAGCGAATTCTTTAACCCTAATGGCTTTCTCTAGCCATCACGCGAGCAGTACCCGCTGACCCACCTTTACAAGAGCTTGCTGCGGTTGGTCCCTCAGAATGGGGCTTCTTATATACCAGCCCAACAGTCGCTTTAGAGTTTGCTCTTGGTATTACAAAATAAACGATAAGTGCACGATTTTCACTTTATTTTTTAAGGGTAATACTGTTTCGGTGCAGAAGTACTTTTTTGTTCTGATTTTTTTTTTTTCAAATTGACCACGGCAAGCATCTCATAAGCAGCCAGTTGAAGAGCTTCCTGTGTGTCGAGATTCATGGTCAAGTCGGCACTAACCATCAGGTCATCGCAGGGAAACTAGTTTCAGTTTAACTGTAGTTGGCATCTGGCACAGTAACCCTTCATAATACAAGCAACTGACCTACGTGTGCGCAATACATTCATATATATCCGTAGTTACAAAAGCTTCAACATTTTATGTTTTGATCTTTTTGTTTGATTGCCGTTATATATCCGTATGTATGTAAAGCGTCAACTTTGTAAAATTTCATAATACAGCTCTTCCGTACAAGCTCACGCGTTTGGCCCAAAAATAAAAAACCAGTTTGTAAAGAAAAATATTTAAATTTTTGATGTAAATATCAAACATTGTTAAATACACCATCTTTCGCAAACATTGTTTATATATGTAATTTTCTAAAAGAATGTAATTTTTATAATAAAGTATAAACTTTGTAATTTTATACTATTATATCAGAGGCGATGGCCATAGTAGCTTGTACTCCTTTCTTACTATTAGGTTTAATATTTTGTATATTTTTCCAAATAAAATAATAATAATAATAATTTTTGATATTTCAAACAAAGCAAGCGTCTTTAATATTTTTTCTGCAAATAAAAGGATCTATTTTACCGCCCAAAACCGTGGACAAAGGCTAAAGGGTTCTAGCCAAAGTCACATTTTACAAGTGTTAGTTTTATGTGCGTTCTTATGATATATTTATGCAGTTACTAACATATTGATGCAAGAATATCTAAGTTCGAAAGTACAAAAGCCAATCTCAGGTGTCACTTTGTTATTTGTTGACTTTTTGGCGGTAGTGAATTACATTTCTCAGTTAGTTAGAGTGCAATTCAAGCAACCGTGAAGTCAACACTTAAAGTAAAAAATAAACACTATAAAACTGGAAAAGATTATATTTGCCAACGCCAACTAAAGGTGTGACAACTAAACAACTTTGTACAGCTACTATATTTCTACAACTGTTGGCATGCCAGTAGTTGCATCCAGTTGCATGGCGCTAACTTTTATTCGAGTGTTTTGAAGTAACTTTATTAAAAAGGTTCCTTTGTGACATTTAAGGCTTGACTTTCAACACGCTTTGTTATGATTGTCATTTAGCTGACAATAATAATTTATGCATATTTCCTATCTTCAGAATATTTGTCACTGCCGTGTAAACGCAGTTAAGGCAAGCAAGTGCTTTGCGGCGCGAAGAGCACCGTTACGGCCTCGTTGACACGCTTACGCGCCTCAATTTCGCTAGCGCTGGTGCGCACACTCGCCACAAATGGATATGTAAACAAGCAGTTTAGCCAAGTATCGAGATAAGAAAGCGCTTTGGTTACAGTCTTTGTGAAGAGCACACGCAAGCGCCGTTGAATTCTACAAACAAAAGTGCGAAAATGTTTGAAATGCTCTAGAGAATGCCACTCGAAGCGAAATATGCGCTTATTAAGGCAACATTAGCTTTGAGATCACAACAGCATGTGCCGCAGAGAATCCAGAAATGTAACCGAATATTTCATGCTATTGCAATACTTGTGTATCAAAATCTGTAAAATACTTAAAGGTCCTTTTGAGGATTTAAGGATTTTTCACGGTCTTCTCTTGAATCTAACTTTACTCCATTAAGGGAGTTCTGCATTGACTATATGGTGCATGCATCAAAACTTCCCAGCCAAGCTCTGCCAGTTTTTGCCGGGTCATCAAAGATATGTGTGGTCTAGCCCTGTCGTGATGGAAGACGAAGCCCTTTCTATTGATCAGTTCTGGGCTTTGTTTTCGATTGCTTGCTTCAATCTTATCAGTTCTTGACAGTGAAATGTAGAAAAAATCGTTCATCAGGCTAAAGCAGCTCATAGTGAATAACTGTTTTCCAATCCCACCAAAAACTCAGCATAACCTTTCGCGGCATCAAATCTGACTTTGCGACCATTTGTTGAGCTTCACCACGCTTGGACCATGATTTTTTCGCACATTATTATCGTATTTGATCCACCTTTCGTCTCCTACAGCCATTCGCTTCAGAAATGGTTCGATTTCATTTTGTTTCAGCGAAGAATAGCAGATTTTCATTCGGTCCATTAAATTTTTCACAGACAATTCATGTGGTACCCAAACATCGAGCTTTTTGTAGCCAACCTATTTTAAATGATTCGAAACCGTCTGATGATGAGTATTAAGTTTCTTAGCAATGTCATGGTTGCTTATGTGAAGGTTCTGATCAATCTTTTCCACAATTTCATCCACTTTTTCAACGATAGGTCGACCAGAGCGAGGTGCATCTTTCCAGAGCGGAAGCGAGCGAACCATTGTTGTGCTACACGAACTTATACAGTATCGTCTCCGTAAGCTTCACAAATTTCATTGATGGCTTGCGTGGCATTTTTCCGTTTTTTATCCAAAATTTCAAAACATAGCAAATTTATTCATTATTTTCACTCATTTTTGAACAGCCGTAACTTCTTTGAATTTAATTTTATTTTGGCTAAAAGAAGCTTAAAATCTCACCTTTCCAACACTACATGGTATGACGCAATATGATTGGTAGCACTGCGGATATACGACTGCAACGACATCTATTGACAAAATACGAAAAGACTTTTTCGACTACACAATAGTTACCATTTGTTAAGGGTATTATGGTTTCAGCGTAGGCGACCTTAATCTCTTTTTCATGTTTTCCAAACACATTTTTAAATGTGACATGTGTATTCGACAGTAGGCTCATTTCTGCGGATAATTAAACTTGCAAAGCTCCCATTCCTCAAACGGGTTTGTCTATTTTTACAATATTTTTGTTTTGTTTTTCGTTATGCTAATGTTGCTGTTTTAAATTTGTTTGTTGAAACCAGTTTGCTCAGAACTAGGAAGTATTCTGCGCTAAAGATATGCTGAAATCGATTATATACCCGCTTTGAAGAAGTTTTGGTCTGAAAATTAAATTAATTGTCTTTGGTCATTTATAAAGTCAAGAAGCCACGAAAATGCTTCGGTAAAATAGAAACTTATGAGCACGTACTTCGAAATATGTTTTAGGCAAGCTGCGTCATCCGAGTGCCTGTCGAAGTCTGACATGTATATACTCATAAACCTAACAAATGTAAGCGAATACGAAGGCAGCCGGCCAGCTAACGGTTTATCATAATTGAACTTTGATCTATTATCGTCATGCGACAGTTATCAGCAGAAGCAGTGTGTGACGCTTATCGTTATTGCGCTTATCACAATTTCTATGTTGTACTGAAGCATTAAAATGTCGCAAAAACTGACTTTCTTTTTTATTTTATTTTTTTGCAGCTCTTTCTGCCTTGAATCGAACTGAGCAGTATCATCCAAAATGCTGACCTGCTTTATTATTATTTTCGTGATATTATTCTGTGGCTTTTATTTTGCCAAAACCTCCAAGGAGATGCCAAAGAACTGGTATGAGCTGAAAACGGAGCTGCGCTACCAATACATTGGCCTCGTGGGCCTGATACACGATTTCACATATCGTTCACGCGATCGCGTCGGTGAGTTCTAATGCTTAACTGCATTTTATGTATTCTAATTAAAATAATTGAAACCTCGTAAGCGGTGTCTACGTCAGTAAAGAAGAAGAAGTAAAGTAATTGTTCGATATAGCATTCCTAAGTGAGCTTCAATCACGCCTGCGTAATATTAAAGTTTGCTTTTATTATCTAAATATTTATTGTGTGCAAATATTTTGCTTTTATTTTAGCGCTTTATAAGCAACCTGGACGTGTAGCTGTAATTACGGGTGGCAACCGTGGCATTGGACTTCGCATTGTGGAGAAACTTCTCGCCTGTGATATAACGGTTATAATGGGTAAGTTCGTATATTACAGAATACTACTGATACAAATTGCGACTATTAAAATACGAATAAGATCGTTTATATTCTGCTTATTCCTTCGAAAATGATCATTTTTTAAACAAATCTAATCAGCTATGCACAGATTCAGCCACAAAAAACAACATAAAATTTTGTTTGTTGTTGTGTGGCGGCTATAGTGACTCCATCTGAGCAAAATCTTCGGAAATTGCAGCATTGCTTTTTAATGGGGTTTTCAATAGGACGCTACAAAAGTAGACCGATAAGGACCGCATTTTTGACATTTCTCTTCAATAAATACGAAATTATTAAAATTTACTATCGAAATTCGGAGTAAGTGAAATTAACTTTAAGAGCCCTACGTCCAATTTATTGTAGTCATATTCGATTGATAGCCCAACAATTTGAAGCCACAGGCTTGTACTGTGCCAGTGAGAAAAAGTAGTGCCCGTAGTGTCGAGAATATTGCTGGCGCTGACGCATCAATTGAAGAAGACCCAAAGCAGTGTCTCACACGCCGTTCTCAAGCATTGGGCATCGCTGTGATGTCGTTGTGGCGAATTTTGCGAAAAGATCTTAGCCTAAATCCTTACAAGATCAAATTGAAGCAAGAACTGAGTCAGCTTGACCACCAGAATTGTCGTATGTTCGTGAATTGGGTTGAGCAACAATTTGAAAATGAGCCAGATTTTCATAGAAAAACTACATATATTCAGCGGTGAGGCTCATTTCTGGCTGAGTGGACGAATATCGAACGTGAAATTGCGGCAGTATCAGCCAATTCAGGCTTGAAAACCGCCGAAAATTACGTTCAGGAACTGTACCTCTGCAAGCGTGCCCGTGGTAGCCATGCAAAAATATCGAGTTCCATACGAATGTACTTTCACAGATATCCCAGACTTTTGTAGTGCTCTTCTTGAAAAACCCTATACCATAAACGAAGCTAAATTTCGAAATTTCGTGAATATACATACATATATTTTCAAATGAAAAAGTTTTCCATACAAGCACTTGTTTCCGATAATTTCCGTAATTTTTTTTTTTTTTTTTTTTTTTTTTTTTTTTTTTTTTTTTTTTTTTTTTTTTTTTTTTTTTTTTTTTTTTTTTTTTTTTGATAGCTATATGCTGCAGTGGTCCTAAATCGGTTCCGCATAAAATCAGAAATATTTGTAGCTATTAAAAATTCGAATCCTCGATCTGTGCGCTTTGAGTCCACTATCAATATCAAAAAATGTCTCTGGTATACATAAAAAGACTACACACCTATATTGTATAGGTACTGTAAGTGTACTAAGATTTCATTTGTACGTGAGTTGAATGTTAAACGCTTGCATGCTTGGCTCGCAGACCCCAAACCCACAGCGCATGCGCGTTGTAAGCGTCCTTGCCGACAAATCTTTTCGCTAACTTGCAGAATGACAATTCGTTGGCAACAAAAACTCATCACTCAATATCAAGAGACACCGTAGAATTTATGGCAGACGTGAACATATTTTCAATTAGCTGAGTCAATTGTTGCGCAAATCTGGGATTTACACAAGCATTGCACTTTATTTGAATATAAAATCTTAAAAGCTTCAACGGAAGTTGGCCACATTTTGTCTCTTGATCGTTGAGCATTCTCTATGCCTAAAAGTATGCTTCAAACTTTCGTGCAATTTGTGTTCACTTCTTTATATAGTATACATTTAGGCGCGATTTTTTAAATTTTTAAGCTCGTTCCTTATGTTGACCGTTTGCTCGTATTTCAGGTGTGCGTGAGCCGGCCAGCGCCGAAGCTGCGGTCACTTCCGTTGTCGACCTCACCTCAAGCGGCGGCAAACTGATATGTGAACCACTTGACATCGGTGATCTCACATCCGTTAAGAAATTCGCTGAAAAGGTAAAGGCGCGCTTCAACAAAGTGGACTTGCTAATCAACAATGGTGAGTTTAAAGCACGCTTATTGGCAAAATTATAATGTAAACTAACAATTCTTCATCCGTAGCTGGCATCATGTTTGCGCCCTTCAAGCTGACCGCCGATGGCTTCGAATCTCACATCGCCACCAACTACTTGGGTCACTTCTTGCTTACACATTTACTGTTGCCCGAGTTAAAGGCAGCCGGCGAAGCAGGCAAAAACGCGCGCATTGTAAACATTTCCTCCTGCGTGAATTTGATTGGACGCATCAACTATAACGACATCAATGGACTGTGAGTATAATCACCTCACTATCTATTTATTTTTCTTTTCGAAATTGTTTGATACACTTTTCGTCCGCAGCAAAAATTATTACCCCGGCACTGCGTACAGTCAATCGAAATTGGCACAAATCCTCGCTACACGTCACCTGCAAACGAGATTGAACGCGCAGTCGGCGCATGTACAGGTGAATGCGGTGCATCCGGGCATTGTCGACACCGATCTGTTCGAGCACAGCGCCACCACTTATGTGCCGTTCGTAAAGAAGCTGTTATTCAAAAATCCCGAGCAGGGTTCACGCACCGTCGTTTTAGCCGCCATCGACCCTAAGTTGGAAGGCAAGGGTGGCACCTACTTGAGCAATGGTGGACTTGGCCAAATGCATAGCGATGCCAAGGATCCAGCTAAATGTGAGAAATTGTTCAAATTCTCGTGCGAACTGTTGAAAATCGAAGATTTCGGCAATGGAAAAATTTGATGCAAAACAGCTGAGCAACGATATGGCCTGTACACCAGCGGATTTTCCCTCATAAAAAACAAATACTATACATTCCTTTCGAATATTTTTAAGCTGCTACCAACATACCAGTTAAATCAATTTCGGATTTCGCAAGTTCTGCATTTCATATAAGAATTATATAAAGCACACCCTATTTCTATGTCAATGGCTGTAGCCATACCGTTTCCTCTTATTTATGTTTTTATAAAGTAGTACTGATCCAAACACAAATAACATTTGTATTAATCTGTATTAGCCGTAGTAAAAAGCATTTATATGTGAGTGTATTTATGCTAATAGTTAAACTAAACCACAATTGTGTTTATTTACATCTGTGAATAAATTTATATTTTTATATGAAGTATAACCGTATGTGTTTTTAAATGTAACTGTTAAGGCAATCTAATCAGCTGACATTGATTTGACAGCTGTTGACTGCTTTCTATGAATTAGTAGTGTCTTAAATGTCATAGGATTACAGAAAATCAAGAAGGTCTGCATTCATTTGATTTTATTCTGTTGATGAATATCAAGCTTTAATGCCCTTCACAAATACAAAAGATTCCTTACAAGAACTTTGTACGAAGTGTGCACCATTGTTTTAGCCAACAATACATGCCGATTCTACGACTACCGTTATTGGAATTGGCCCTGATTTTATCCGGCAAAAGGCTGTTTTTTTGGTGATCTAAGCTCGTTTGGATCGGTGAGTTTTAGATTAAGTTTGTCATCACTAAAGCAATGGCTTCATTCTGGAAGGTGATCGCTGCGTCTACCGCTCGCTGCATTCCGGCTTGGGCTTGTCAAAAGCTTTTGACACAGTCAACCACACAGCGCTATTTGAGCACATCGATAAATCTACGCTCCCTCCTGGGTTGAAAACGTGGACAATAAACTACCTGAGCGGAATCACTTGTACCGTTTCGAGGGAAAAGCTCTAAATTTAGAAGAATTAAACTGGGCGTTCCACAGAGTTTTGTACTGTCTCCGTTGCTGCTTAACTTCTACATCTCAAAACTCTGGACTCAAACATCTGATGATTGCACGATAATGACGTCGGGCAATGGAATTGATGGCATGTGCTCAAAAGTAAAAGCTTCCTCGCTGGACGGCACCTAACACTCTATTCAACTAAATCCACAACATGTCAGAACACTGCATTTTGGACTATAACCGGTTGCCTTATGCTCCCAGTTAAGGATCATAATGAACTTCTCTCAAAGCAGTTTCAGCTGGTGCGTTTTCGTAGAAATCATCATAATTTTTTTAAATATTTCCAACACTTGACTTCATACTTTCCTCCATCTCTACCTGCTTTTGGTAAACTCAAACAATCAAAAAGCTTAGAGCTCTTACGAACAAGTCCGGCACAAGTTCATAGAAAGGCTTTTAATGAAAAGTAGAGTAAGATACATGCCATACTTGTTATTACAGCTGTGAATACTGCAACATACCTACATACTTGTTTTCGAACGCACTCAAAGCACTCGACGGACACATTAAAATGTCATAAATCAACGTGAAACAATAGATCTTAACTATAACGCCACACTATTTTGGCAACGAAGCGGACGACAAAGAAAATATTTTGTGTATTAATAATGGGGATATTAGGCGAAAATAAACCAGAGCTGTCGTGGCGCGATTTCATCAATCAACCATGCTTTTGTTCGACAAAGTAACACTTAAAATGCCCGCGAGCAGCGCGTCACACCATTTGACCATTTAACAGCGAATGAATCAGCATTGGCCGGCAAAGAGGAGCGGTACTAAATTGTTGATGATATTAATGATGCTCTTTACTTCATATTAATTAAAATATGCTTAAAACATCAGGAAGTGCTGTTAGTTGTGTGCTAGTAACCTAACCTAACTAATCAACAAATTACTAAGTAAATCATATTTCACATATTATGCAGATGCGAGTAATGCTGAGGTGGGTCTACTGTTTTACAATACCAACTGTAGCGTGAACAAAGACACAACAAAGCTAAAAGTAATCCAAAATGAGTGTGAATTGGTAAAATACCGAGAAGTCTTGCGGTAATGAAATAACCATTATAATTTGACTTTTACTTTAATGACGTTTAAAACGTCGAACGGAATTCATAGGATAAGATTCCTAAAAATTAACAAGTGTCTGCTTTCTTACAAAAGCGCTGCGAGGTTATGGTCTTATATAAATGATGGTCTGGAAACTTGTACAAAGTATAATAAAAAAATAATAAAAAAAAGCATACATACTTGTATGTGATACTATACAGCGCGCCTAGTCATTGTGTGAACTATTCGGTTTCAAATTCATACTTTTCAACCACTTTTACATGGTTCTCCAAGGTCGCCAAGTATGCGCAAGGTCACAAGTCGAAGTTCGAAGTTGGCAACAGGTTCCTATTTGGGTTAGGTTAGGTTAATCTGGTAAGCCAATAAGCCACGCATAGACCAGTTTGGTCCTTGGCGATACCAGATGGAGTTTAGTTGCCAAGTCCAATAGGGGTAGCCATTCTTTAGGATGCCGGCGCTTGACGGGAGTTTTAGCATACTATGCGGCCTCACTATCGATACCTCCTCCAATATATCATACCGGGACCACCAGTATATCATATGGGAACCCTTGCCCTGCTCTAGACATTTCCTGCAGTCTTATGGATCTGAGGTTTCCATTTGGTAATTCATAAAGTATTTGGGGAAAATAGTTTAGGAATGCGATGATCTTAAGGGAAGAAATCTTGAATATGGATTTCTTCCCTTAAGATCATCGCAAAATTCCAACAAAATTGGTAAAATTGATTCACAAAATGACAGCTACTAAACAAAAGATCGCTTTACCCCTATTTTTTGTGTATTCGTCTGGTGGTATTAAAAACATGAATGTAGGAGGAAAGGTTGGAGGGGAGCTTCCTATAAGGCGCTCCCCATCAATCTTAGGGCTTCCAAGCAAAAGTGGTTGTTGTCAAAATGGTTAGATGTACTACTACGAAGTGCAGCCTCTCACAGAAAGGTGGGCAATTACTCCGAGTACAGAGCGGAAAACCTAGCGTTTGACTCGTTTAGTGTGCGCTCGAAGAATCTAGTCAAGTAGTGTCTGTGCTCACTAGAAATCAAGCTCGTTTGGGTGACTGGTCACAACAAAATCGCTAGCCAATGCAAAGGGGTATACGAGTACTTTGTTCTGCTCATATCAAAATGAGCCCCAGTTGGGTCTCCACTGCCATCTAGCGTTCAAGCACTAGACCAATGGACCTCGTGTGCGCTTAGCAGACGCTGTTAGGTGACCAGATCCTCTGCGACTTCGTTATACTTTTGGCCTAGAGTAGAACGCAGAAGACAAAAGAAACTACTTGCCCTGAGCAAAGTTAATATTACGGGTCCTTATTGGACATTGTTCAATAGTCGTTCATGAGGCAAGACTATACATCTTGTCGGACGTTAGTGGTCAAAGTTGTAAGGAGAAGATTGAAGTGAAAACATCCAGCCACTTCTCTTCCATTGTCCTACATTGACAAGCCTTACGCTGAAACATCTCGGTAGTCTTACTTTCGGCGAACCAGAAGACATAGCCAAAACATTAGCCATCTCTGCAAATTTGTGATATGCTCAAAGCGCTTCGTCGATTTGTAAATGTCTTAATGTGTATTTTTTTATTGGCTTCTATTGCACGCAACCAATTGTCACGCATGCGCGTGAATCAAGCCCAATTCCCGTTGCCAGAACTGACACCATTAACCTCAACCACGCAATATTGCACTGCTACAGTGATTACGTAACGCACAGCAATATCAGCAGTTTTCACTGAGTAATCCTTTTTGATTTATGTTGCCACCAAAACGCAACAATCAACTCCAGCAACTTGCTACCATGTAGAGCCAATTGGTTTGTGTGTGCGCAGGCGCATACCCTCACCCCCGACACACCGCGCCGAGAGTCAACTCCGGCGATTTCATTATTGCGCGCGCACGACTTACAGCTCAGCCGCACTGTCGTTAATATTTCCATTATTGCGGCAGTGTTGCACGTTGCGTTTATGGTAGTTGTTGCGTGTTAGCAACAAGTGGCGGACAACAAAAGCGGTGGACTGAAACAGCAACAAAGATAAAAATAGAAATGCGTGCGACCACCAAACAACCACAAGCAGTTGGGCAGATGAACAGATTGTTGCACGTGTACTGCTGCTGCAACAACGACACCAACACATGCGCCACTGCCACTCCTGCCAAGGCATGAGTTGCAATTTAATTTGTGGCAAGCAAGATAGGTCACTTGCCACTTGCGATTGCTGTTGGAAACGTGCAACCATTTATTAAGTTGCCACAACAGGCCGCTATCGCATGCAAATATGCGGCCTAATTCGCAATTTGTAAACAACAGCATATTGCCGCAACGAGCACACGAGTGCCACTAGTCCGTGCAGCAGCAGCAGCTCACAAGCTTGCAGTGCTGTGAAAAGTGGGTGGAGTTCTCGCTGGATCCGGCACTTTATCGCCAACGCCGCATCTGCCCGAGTAAGCGCAAAGCGGCGTAATGATAGCAATCGCCTGGCTACTGTACCGTACCCTTAACGGCAATCTGCAGCATGCCAAGTGCAACATGAACGCACAATTTGTCTGCTGCTCAACGGGGCGCAATGCTTCGAAATGCAAATTCGCCACGGTTGCGCTGGCCTGCGGCGCAATAAATCTTGAAGCCAATTCAGCGTATGCTAATAGCAATCGGCAATCTCGCTGAGTGGCTGCCGCACACCCGCCCATACAAGTGTTTATACAAGCTGGCCGCTGTGGAAGCACACTTCAGCTGTCCATCCAGTAGGAGACGAAACAAATCGTTTACAGAATTGGAGCAGAAATTGTGTGTTTTTTGTTGCATTTTGCGGTTGTCGCTCATCGGATTACTCCAGAGTTGTGGCAAAACGTGAGGATTGCTGGACAAATTGCGAAATGCAAGATGCAGATAGAAGCGAGGCGCCACAATTGCAAGTGACGTGAACAAGATGCTTAAGACAGTATAATAGTTACGTAAACTTGCAACAGATTAATTAAATCTACAGTGACTTGTGGAGAGTGCTCAACATTAATATTACTTTGGTTCAGAAAAAGAAAAATCGACTCTTCTCAACTTGATCTCTCCAACGGAGTGAAGGTCTTCCTCCTCCTCTGCCTTCACCTGGTACTGAATCGGAAACCTTCAAAGCTGGAGTATTCTCTTCCAACTGGAAAACATGACATGGCCAGCGCAGCCACTCCTCACGATTTGCACGACTGCCAATTTCACCGTATGTCCCGTAAGGCTCATCGTTCCATTAACCGCGGTAATCGCGGTTGACAATGCGTAAGGACCAGAAATCTTCCGAAAAACCTTCCTATCGAACGCTCCTAAGGCCGACTCATCAGCTTAAGTCATGTCCATGCCACCATGCCATGTACCATACAGCAAGTCGGGAATAATGAAGTAAGACGAGAATAATTAAGGAAAATTATATATCTACAAGAGAATTTCTCAAAATTTACATTATTTTCGGAGACTTAGGTACTTTGCTGACCCGACAGCCAAACCGATTCAGCCAGATCATAAAACTTTAAACGCGTATTTCTTGAAATGTCTTTTTCAAAACGATACCAGCGATTTCTCGGGTTCTACTAGATCGATTTAGCTGAAATATTTAGAGAGTTTTCTTCATAAACTTGTCTATGTTTGTTTCAGATATAGAAATTTAGCAAACCCAGCAATCATATCTAGAGACCTCAAAGTTTCGAAACATGACATGACAGACTCCGCTGTTCCAAAGAAAAGCTTCAACCAGTATGATATGGTTAGGTTGGGTAAGAGATCGATCCTAACAGGGTTCTCCTTACAGAGCTTAAAACGCCGATCCGTTCCTTTATAAATGAACAGTGTGAAATAAAAACCTCAATACTATTGCGGCAAGATGAAAGTTGCTAAGGGCAAGTAAAACAGAAGTTCTTCTACAAGGTCTATTTATCTAGTGCTAGAACGCGAGATGCCAATGTAGATCCAACTCGGTCCCATTCCGATGTGAGCGGAACAAGGATGCCCTCTTTGGCTTGCTGCTCTGCTCAGATGCCAGCGAATCCGTTGTGATGATGCACCCTAACGAGTCTGATGAAGAAGTAGTGAGGACAGACACTCCTTTTGTGGATTTGAGCGCACAGTTGGCGAGCTCAGCACTGGTACTGCCGCTTAGCTATTGGAGTGAATGAAAACCTCCCTGAAAAGGGCTGCATTTCGAAGCAGTCGTTTTCTGTCAGCTTGGTAGCAGCCACATCGGTCTGAAAAATATTATCCCTGTCCGGTAGCTTTAAGGTGGGATTGACGGAGAGCTTTTCACAGAAAACTTTTCTCCAACTCCCTCGTCGGTATGTGTATTATGAGAAAAAATTTAAATGTTAAAGTTTATTTATAGCTTGAGCTCTATAAAACGCAGCTATGCTGAAATTTTTTGATTATGATGAAATGTAGACGATTTGACTTTTACTTGCCAAGCTTTACACTTAACTTTGAACAAATTTTCAAAAAAAAAACATCATAGAAAAAGTATAAAAAGTGGCTTTTCGGATACTCCAAATTATTACAATCAGAAGTATGAATTTTCCGTAAACACGAAAGGCTAGTCTTATTGGGGCGTCTACTGCATGTACACTAATAAAATGTATATCAAGTGCATTTTTAAGTTGCATAATATGGCAGCACCACTGGTCACAATCTCACTCATTACTTATGCATAGAAAATAAAAGTCAATTGTTGGCAAATCGGATCAACAGATAAAAGAAAAATAAGCACTTACCTCAAGCATTTTGTCAATTCATCGTCGGCGATTGACAAGCATTGCCTGGAAATAAACAAAAAGGTGAAAAAATTTATGAAAAAGCAAACACAATTATTGCAAGAAAAGAAGAGTGGGAGTAAACAAAAGACCATCACTTCGGCATTACGCATGTACTTGGGAACCGATCAGATGTGACGAAATGCGATCGATTGGTAAACAAAGAGATTTGATGCGGAGATTGCATTGTGCCGCACAAGCCACAGACACACAGACGAACAAATGAAAAAGAAGGCACATAAATTTTCAATGTTTGATGCAATGACGGGGGTGCTGCTTCATTCAGATGATTTTTTTTTTTTTCAAAAATATGTACATATATAGTATGTATGTATGTATATGTTTTCAAATATATTTAATTCAAGAAAAAACGAAATTTATCTTTTTTCGCATTGCTACTGTCGTTGCCTGGTTCACAAATAAATTTTTTCTACAACAAATACGCTGTAACTGACTAGCAGCGCTTTATATATATATAACATATATATATACATATATGCATAAAAACGGTAAAAAATCCCAAACGCATCAGCTGACTCTACGCTCTTTAAGTCGAGCACTTTGAGTGGGGAATATGGCTCAAGCAGCCGAATTTGAATTGACAACTTCCTTAAACTCACAGTCACAAGGGGCAATAAAGCGCAAAATAGCAAAAAAAACTCCGAAATTAATTACAAATAAAATGTTCAGTTAATTGTGCATAGTAAACGGTCATAAACACGGCACGTAACAGTAGTAGCAAAGCTGAAGAAAAGCAGCGAAGACAACGCACTTCATTCACAACCGTGAACGCGCTGTATAAACCCACACACCCACAGAAATACATATGCATGTGTGTGTTGTGGCAAAATAAATTGTTTTTGCTGTGTTTTAGTGAAGCATTTTTTTATTTCTTTTAAGTTAACAAACGCTTATCTCAAGCGACTGTCGTGTGTTTGCCCTCATGCCACGGGCTGCCTATTGATTTGCGCTGAGGCAGCTCAAAAAATTCCATTCACTTCGACAGTGTGCGGTAATGCATTGACAACACACACCATAATATATACTATAACTAATTTTGTTGCGATGCTGTTTGCTCGATTTAAGCCGAGGAGCGTATTTGCGCCTGCGTAAAGGTCAAACGACCACAAAGACACATTGATGGCGTATATCCGCGTAGAGCATCATCCCCGGTGTGGTCTCTAAGTTGGTGCTTGTGTTGGTGAACGCAATTACCGTGGCTGCTGTCATCAATTGCAATTATTGCGGCTTAAATTGTTGACATAAAAATTCTTTGCACTCATTTAATGAACTATATGGTGATTTAATGAAAACACTTGAGCGGCAATGGAGGCCTGAGGGCAATTCGACGACTATGGCATAGCGTTTACGGATATACAATTACCAAATACTCATAGTGATGTTTATAGAACGCAATTAGGCCGATTTATCTCGGCTGTAAAATGGCACGTTTGTTGACATTGAAAATATGTGGTCATAAAAGTTCCGAAAAAAATGTTACGTCAAGGTATTCAAATTGCTATGTGGAGCAATATAAGCATAGATATATGGATATTTTGGTATATAGATACCAACGTCATCCAGTTTGGCTCTTCTTATGCCCTGAACGGGGTATCGAAAGCAAATGTTTGTACAAAAATGGCACTTAAGGCCATCTTGCCAATATTGTCACGTAGATATCGTCAGGAAGGTGTATAGCTGCGAAAATTGGCATAAGACTCAGACGTTCCGGCTTCCTAAAAGAACACGTATCTGAGCACTCACTTACCTTGACTTCATACCGGATCACTTGGATCATGGAGTCGCCAAATCGCACTCCTTTTCTACCCATATACTGGCGAGGGAGTTTTGGGTGGGAAGATGCCATTGGAGGGAAGAAGCCGGGAGTTTATTTACGGATGGCTCAAAGCTGGTCGGGAAGGTTGTTGGATTGGTTTACTGTCAGAAGCTCTTTATCAATTCCAGCTTCTGACTTCCTGACTCATGCTGTGTCATCCAGGCCGAAGCTGCAGCTATTAAACTAGCAGTAGATTTACTCCTCCCGACTGCAGTCTCATTCAGAGAAGTGACAATCCACTCAGATAGCAGAGCAGCGATACTAGTATTGAACTCATTAAGAGTTCGTTGAGGGCTGGTCAAAGCGTGCCTAACCTAGCTATGAATAGAATCGACTGTTTTTGTGATAAGACTGGTATGGGTGCGGAATCGCAGGAAACTGTAAAGCGCATAGCTAGCAAGAAAAGGCACTCTATAACCGATATCGGTAGAATATAAGGGGATCGGTGCTTACGTATCCTCCTGTGTTCTACTATCAGGAAGCTGAACTTAGCGGAAGCTTGGCCAGCGCAGGATCAATATGCATGTGATGTCGCAAAAGCTTTTTGGCTCATGATCGATCGCAAGAGATCTTGTGATCTCTTTGCCCTCCAAAAGGCTGGCTTTTACCTAGTTTTAAGGCTTGTAACCGGCCATCGCATACGAGTATCTTCAGACACCACACCAAGCTGGGTTAGTGTCTAAGCCAATTAACCATTAATTTTAGATTCAGGAGCATGAAAAGTCAAGGCAAAAAAATTGGTCATGTCAGTTGTGGTAATACGCGACACCAAATGTTGAGTCGCTCGAGGTACTAAAGTGACTACCGCTACAGTTATTAAAATAGTTTATTTTATTATTAATTAATAGAATATGCTCAAGCTTTTATAACAGCACTAGAATACCGTTAGTAGTTTCCATAAAGAGCAATTTGAGGTTATGTAAACAATTCAGGAGCTCAGCAATAAGGGAATAAGCGGCCATTCATGGCTAAGGTAATATATGAACCACTGAGGTTGTAAACATTTATTTTATTGCTTACAAATAATAACGAATTGCTGCAGTTAAATGAATCGGCGGAAGTGGTCTTAGCTTTAAGCTACCGAACAGATGTATTCTGCATTGAAGCATTCCACTAGTTAGGAATGGAAGCAGTTTCAAGTGCAATTTCCGTGAGCAATACAAATAGAGTTGGCAGATGTACGTCAAGCTTATCTTAGAGGACTATTTCAAATGGAAATGTTTTTAAAAAACTTACAAATTTTTTTCTAATTTTTTGAACTATTTATTTGAATTTAAGTATAGCATCTACCAATAGGACTGACGAGATTTCAACACGGATTTTGCGGATTTGTGTCAAATTTTGTCAATGTGTTTTGCAAGCCATTTCATGTTGGTACATTTCTCTTCGGTAAAAAAAAAAAACCAAAAAAAAACGTTGAAAAACGTTTGTCGAGAAACCATCTTCTCAGATGAGAGCCAATTCTGGCTTAATGGCTTCGTCTGCAAACAAAATTGTCGCTACTGAGATGAGTCAAATTCTCGTGTGGTTCAAGAAAAGCAACCATTTAGTGCGGTTTCTGGTACGGCGACATCATCGGGTCTTATTTCTTTCGAAATGAGGTGGGAAATGTCATTACTATCAATAGCGACCGTTATAACACATTTTAGACCGACTTTTCCCCCGAAATTTGATGAAATCAACGCGAAGGGTCTCTATTTCAATATGTTGCGCCATCTCATGTTTCACGTCCAAGGACTATTCCGTAGGGCACAGGAATTTAAGGGTGACATTTTGAGTAATTTTCTTTATATATTTTACCCTGAATAACACATCTGATGCGTTTGTCCAACACTATATAGAATGCGACTGAAGTACCAAGGAGCTAGACTGGACAAAGTATCAAACGTAGACATCAAGTAGCTCTTAAATTTCACCAAGAACGTTGTCGTTCTATGCGACAAATTCTTCACCTTAAATTAAACTGAATCTCCATCTGGCATTACTAAGGTCCAGTAGGTATATGTACGGTCTGATAGCCGGCCAGTATAACCTAACCTAACCTATACCCTGAACACGTTGGTAAGACAAAATAGGCTTAGAAGGAAAAATATTAGAAGAATATGTCATTCGCATAGGGCCGGTAAAGACCTCGGATCGACCCTGCTAAACATGGACACAATGTAGCGAAATTTTGGCGACTCGTTAATTTCGAAAAATGGCGCAGTCAAATGGCCGCCGAGAACATTTGATTTAACGCCTCTACTTATTTTCTTTGTGGGTAAGTTAAATCAAAGGTTTACGCAAATCGACCTCAAGGAGCTCGAAGACGACATTTAGCGCATTGTAGCCGTTAGTACTGCATCAGATCGTCGAAAATTGGCGTAAACTGGTGGTGTTATGCAAATAAACATATTTGTACATATCATAATTAACATAAAGATATCTGCATAACTAGCAAAACGGTATCCATTTTTACAAATTTTAATGTTTTCTTTCATTTTAACATCACGTAGTTTTTGTTGGTAGACACTCTATATTGTATTTTTGTCTGAAATCTAAATATTCGGTTGATTAGTTGAGAGAGCCACAAACAATACTAGCTCTAAAGTAAGTAGTATGTAACTAGTTGATTTGACTATCGGCTGTGCACTTAAATGCATATATAACACAATTTTACGTTTACGCATAAAATTAATGTTGCACTATAAAATATTATTACAAACATAAATGCAAATAAATACAGTCGTAAATCATTGAAAGATCATAAAAACTCCAAAAAAGTATCAAATTCTTTAAGTTAGATATATATTATTGGGGCATAAAAATTGCAGAGAACATTGTATTAGATACAAACTAAGCCATAAATAAATGAATACATTGAAATATACAATCATTACTCTAAGCTAGTCAATAATTGTGATTCTTTTGGTTGCCAAAGCGTTGACTCGCTGGAGCACGACTTCGAAGCAGCGTCATAGCCGCTACAAAATATGGCAATTCGTATTACCCACAAATAAAAGTAAAACCCCATTAGAAAGCATAATGACTCTCACCTTATTTGTGGGGCGATTGTGTGTACGCACCACAAAAATTCACAGAAATCGCTTCACCCGATAAACTATTGAACAAAGCCAGACCAAAGCGAACCTTGAATTCGTTGCCAATCGCTATCAAATGTATACAACAACAAAAGCAACGACAAAAGTTTTGACAGCTTTTATGCAATTGTTGTGCCGCATCCAAAAAGGTGTGCACTCCAACGGCGCAGCTGACAAGTACTTGACTTATAAATATCAAATTACAACAACATTGCAGCAATATCGTGAAAAAATGTGTATTGAACACAACAACAGCAAAAAAATTGGCAATAAATTCGAACAGTAAATATCAGATATGAAAAAACGCTTTTAAGTACTGATGATTACAAAGTCGACAAACCGTTACAAATGGCATTTATGTATTAGCGAAGTATGCGCCCAGCACATATTCGCGCCGCTGCTAAGCTGATTTAATTTTTCGCCACTTTCTGTCTTCTTTTTTCATGGCACAATGGCACAGTTCAGCTGCCAAAATCCAGCATTGAAACAGTATTGGTAAAACTGATGGGCCAAAAGCTGCAAAAACTGAAGAAATATACAAAAAAGCATTAAACGGCAGGCAAAAAGTGATTAACTGACCACAAAATCATTTATTTGACCAACCGACATTCGTTTGAAAAATACGAAAATATCGATTTGCTTGCAATTGAAATTCGAATTTGAAACTTAGCTAACGGTGTTTTCAATGTCAATTCGTGATTAATTTGACGCGCCCATCGAGGTCTTTTGCCGGCGGCGGCATGTGGTTGGTCGACAAAGCGTTAGGTTCTTAAAATTAATAGGCCTACCGTTGAAAGGCGGCTGGGGACTAATTACAAAGTTTTCGCTGTTGGACTATTATTATATTAAAAGTTTGCATATATGTACTTATTAGAAATACTATGTCAATATAAAAATTTTATTAATTGTATTAAAATCAAAGATTACGGAAAGACAGTATTAGGTCACTAATTTTTGTATAGTATATAACGGACCTTTGATGTCTTTTCTGTGCAATTTTCTATAACATTTTTTTCCAGTTGCCTTCAGATTTGGCTATTTAACCAAAAAAGTGTAAAAAATCTTAATTAGCGGAACTAAAGGCGTTAGCGGGCTAAATTTTCAGAAAATAAATACTAACTCTGATATATGAAGTATTATTCACGATGGCTTTCAGTTCCAATCATACTACATACTTCAATTCAGGTCAAATTTTTAATAATTATACAATTTTTCCAATAAGTAGTGCATTGAGTTCGATTCCCTATGTTGCCAAATTTCACATTTGTATGAATTTGTGCATTTATTCCACACATATTCTTTTTTGGATCAAAATTTTGTATAATATTTATTATAATTTCATACTTTTTTCAATACCTTGTCCTCTGAGATTATTTCGACTATATTTGAAATTCGCTTTCCTATGTTGTCAAATTTCCAATATACATCAAACTACCATGCAAGTATATGTGAGCATTTAACAGCGAACATATACTTTTTTGGATCAAAGTTTTGTTTGATAATTATAAGAATTTATCATTTCACTAATTAGTCCTTTGAGATCTTCATCTTTCCACTATGATCGACGTCCTATGTGACACTATGTTGCCAAATTTTCCACATATATTATATATATGCATGTGCGAATTTAACCCTAAACATATACACACTGTTTTGGACCAAAATTTCGTTTAATAATTATCACAATTGCATAATTTTTCCAATAACTAGTGCTTTGAAATCTTCATTTCTTTCATTATGTTTGACGCCCGATTCTCCATGTTGCCAAATTTCACATTCCTTTGGTGCATTACTGTTTTCCAAAATCACAATTAAGTAACAAATTGATTCCATTCACACACTTAACGGTAATGCTAAAGAGGATTTGATGCCAACTTCATTACGACATCTTCGGCGAAAATCAACTTTCAATTTCATGAATGATTAATTACATACACTTATTTCTATTGGATTATATAATTTTTTCTCTTGCTTGCTTTGACTAGCTATGCGCGGAAATACGAAATATGCATAAATTATGGCAATTGAGTGGGGGAAATTATTGGAAAGAAATGAAGCAGACGAGTTATCCTTTCTCTCATGCGTTATTGATTCACCATTTTTCACACATGTGGCAGCTTGAATAGAGTAAGCAACTACCGAGTAGCGGCAAATTATGAAAATTTCGTCATAAATCACAGCACCGCAAGCGCTTCCTCATCGGAGCAAATTTGAGCAGTTTGACGGAGGAAGTTTTTTTTTAATTTTCGAAAATTATATTTTTTTAATTTCATTGCGTTTTGAGCTATTCATTTTGTAGCAGTTTGCGTGCAGCAAGGCGATTAGGCACTTGTGGGGTACGTGGCGCGGCCGTCGGTTGTGAAATTGCTACATTTTATTATTTGTTAATGTTTTTTCTTCGGCATTTGGCCCACATGTAAAGGAGTTTGTGTGTGGGAACGCGTTTGCAAGAGTGGCCTCATATTGAGCAACACACTCACACACAGCAACTTTAAATGCGTATTGCAACAAAATGTGGCAACACCAACAAAAAGTTGTTAGTTTTCTGCAAACTGTTGATGGTTAACTCTGCGTTGATCATCCGCTCATCTGCTGCCCGCGCGCCAGCCTAAACTGCGCCAGCCAGCGTTGCATCTGTATGCCACATAGCAATTTGTAGTTGTCGCACCGCCACATTGCTGCCGCCGTTTTGCTATAGAGTCAGCCAAAAAAACTTCTCGGTCACGATTTTTGACACATTTTAATAACATAAAAAAGAACAACAACAACAACAATGGCATATGCATGTGCGGCGCAATGAAGAGGCGCACTTCTGTGGCATACTGACATCAAACTTATACGGTGCGCATCGGCAAGCAAAGCAATAAAAAGCGAAGGCATTTGAAAATATACGAAATAACGAAAACTCGGTGAAAAATGGAAAATTGTAGCAGTTTAGTGGCACCGCATGTAGACCGTCAGTGATTCAAAGCCACACACATACATAAGTACATTAGCGCATATGTGTGCGCGCGCTATATAATCGCTCTTGCTACGTGTACATTTGGCACTTTAACCCCGAAGGCGTTTGTTATTTGCCCACTTGCCTGTTGCACCAACGCTTTCGCGCATGCGCAATCGCGCCACTGCTCCGATACGTCGCATTTAGCCATTTGCCTCATTCAATTAATATGAGAGCGCCATAAACGCCACATATCACCGATATTCACCGCACATATCGGAGATTTGCTATATCATTGGCGATTTAAGCCGATTTTAACGCTGTTTAAATGTTGCGTCTGCGCGCCTAACTCTCGGCAAATTACCGCGCACCAGCGGGCATAAAAGTGCAGGCAAGAGAAACAATAAGCGCAGTGAAAACAATAGCAACAACAGTAGCTGCCAACAAGATTTGGAGGCGCATGTGACCAATTGGCAATTATTTTGGGTATTTCATTAACCGAATACCGTAATATTAGTGGCAATTATAGTTATTTATAACTTAGCGTTGTTGTTGCTATTTTCGGTATTCATCGGTATGCAGTTAGAGATGTACGAATAGCTTTGGTGTGCAATACTTAGAGGAATAGTACGTAGCCATTTCAATAACTCGAAAATTCATTTTTTTAAGTGGCATAACTTTAAAAATCTCAAAATAATGATAAATTCAATGAGTTTTGTAAAATTTTCATATTAAACTTATTTCAAGTTCAAGTAAAAAAAATTCAATTCGAATTACAATTACCTTTCACCCAACCCATTTTATCAAGGCCATTTACTTTTACTGCCCTCACAACCGCAAAATAAATCAGTATTTCGGTGAATGTTTTTTCTACGAAATACATTTGATTTCTCATATCTCTATTACCCGCAGCGCTTGCTCCACAAATATTAAGACATCAAATATGCTATTGTTCTGCATTTTTACCGCTATTGTGTTAATCAATCAAGCAGATCATGGGCGGGAGACCTTCATTGTATAAGAAATGAGTGAGCGGCTACCAGTTGATGGATCCTGATATTGAATTTCGGTTTAGTCATAACAGTATTTTTCATAAAGGTAATTTCATTAGCCCATGGAGGCATTGCAATTAGTTTTTTAATAAATTTGGGAGTTACAGGTTTTTTGTTGAAGGAACATTAGCGATTGGTTGGTTAAAAAAGGGAGCCGCATAAAAGCCAGTCCGCAGGTGGCCGCGCTTAGACCATTAATAGTCCATTGCGCTCCAGGCAGGTAACATATAGCTATTTAACCCTTATCCAACAACTCAGTAGATTTGGTAAAATTCTTTTCCACTTTAGTTGCCCAATATCTCTTAAGTTGTAGCATTAGGAGCCGCGAAATATGTGCCTCCTCATTTGGCTGAAAGCTGGGAATACGCATAGATCATGTTTCATCGTCTCATCATCCTCTGCTCATGCCTTGCATTCCGCCGAATCCACTGTTCCCATTTTTAGACGGTGGGATGTTAAGGATAGTTGCAGTTTGATGACCTCTAAAATATTGCCAAGCTCCCTTTTGCTTAAAAGTAGGAGCTTTTTGGTCAGTGCACCATAAACGCTACCCCGAAGTAACTTTGTGCTATGCCCTGTTTTGCTTGTTGGAGCACAAGATCTGAGGTGTTCCTCTAGGATTCACTGCTTCAGACAACCCTTGAAGTAGCGGCATTACCTTCGGCAGCTTAGCGGAATCGAGACAGCTCTTCTGCCTTTTCATTTCCTTCTATTCATATACGACCGGGTACCTAGATGATATTACCTGAGTTGCCTAGTAAAAGTCTAGTAACTTTCTGCTTGTCTGCTTACCTAAAGCAATGAGACTTAGTGTCGGCGCTACGAATCTCATTAATTGCCATTTGGCTATCCCCTAAAATGTTTATAGACTTGCTTATTAGGGCAGAAGTTCACTTGACACCTTTTGGTGTGAACACAATTTCGACCTGAAAGACCGAGTTGTAGTAATTTAGTTTGAAGCTATCTTCAGTGATCTTTTGATCTGTCAGTGATTGTAGATCGGTGGAACTGTCAATAAAAACTCATTTTCTCTTCTGGGGAATAATAACGTTGTGTTTATTTCTTCGTTATCTCCTCCTTTCCTCGATTGCATTGCCAGCTTAAGCTAGCCGCCAGCTGCCAGTGGCCCAAAATAAGGAGCAGGCTGGCCGTGAACAAAACCTCAAACTTCATTTGAATTTACCTATATTGGCAGGATGTCTAGGGCAATATCCAGAGCCTCTCTTGAAGTAGTTTGCAATGCGCTCGTGTACCCCAGCAAGCAGGCTCGTTGCATCTGTACCTGGGTCTTAATATGGCATTTTATTGTGCTTATTGTGGATATAGAGATTTCTGTTCTCTGTCAGTTTGTTCCAGTGGGTGGAGATCTCAAAGCCTCTTTGTATGAGTTGGGATGTTAGCGATTTGCAACTGGCATTAATTGTTGATTAAAAGGTGTATTAATTTTTATACAGTTTCCTGGTTGGCGCTAATTTTATTAAATAATTGAAAGTTTTCAAAATCGAATAGGTAATTGAAAAGTAAAGTCCCCTATCGACGAACAAAGACCAAATTCTACAAGTGCCTTATCACTCCCGTCCAGCTATATGGTGCGGAGACATGGACAATGGCAACATTCAAGCTTTAAATTTCGAATTAGCGCGAAATAGCGAAAAGAAGGAACGTCTGACGCGCTGTAGCAAACTCAGCTACAACCGGTGTCTACGCCAGTCGAGAAAAAGAATAGGAACGACTCTGGAAAAGCGGAAATTTAATAAAAAAAATTATAAGCAACAGTAGAGCTTGGGCAGCATAAAACGATTAACATTACGCATTCCCGCACCGTTTAGTTGTGGCAACTCCGAGAATTCTGCCTAATACATATGTATATATGTATATATATATATCAATTAAGTAATTGATAAATTTTACAGTAAATTAATGTGAAACTAATTTAGGAACACTAACTATTATAATCAATTTGGCTACATTGCCACACACTCTATTGCCACATGCGGAGTCTTCAGCAACAAATAACAGCCAAAAATGCTAATATAACTCATTAAAATATTTTACTAACCAACTGACCAGAGTAAATTTGCCATGCCTCAAAATATGCAGGTATGCATATATGTACCATTGAGGCCTATTTTCTCATATTTTCAGGCAATTACCAAATTAATTGGCATTCAACGTTTTCTTTTCTGAGCTTTACAAAATAATTTCAGAATAAAAAATTTAGAGCGACCTTTGCTTGTTCGAAATTCGAAATATTTTTAATACAAAGAAATAGAGCTTCATTAAATTCTCATCGATAATATTGTATTAGAATATAGGAGTTGATATGAGAAGTATTTTGTTCAGAATTAGTACAACTTGACCAAACATATTAATATCAACAAACAGCTTTGAGTTCAACACAAGTCTGACAAGTTAACTTAATAATTCCCGTGGATAATTAAAGGAGTGAGCGCCAAGGTTCTAAATACAGGACAGCCGAGAAGGGGATGCACGCTATTTCCGCCTCAACTTCTCCCAGTCAAGTGCAGAAACTGTTCGTTTCATCCCAGCAACGCATTGTTCGGCATGAACCATCATTGATATTTTTTCCAAACCAAATTTAAGTGATCATTTATATTTTTAATTCATATGTGCACGTTAAATTTTTTCTTTATTTTATGGTTTTTTCGGAGTTATTAACCTCATGTGTAAATGCCTTTGCTTTAAACGTTTTCGTGTGCTAATAATTTCCAACACTAAATCGTCAGTAACCGCCTACATTGCAAAAGCAATTGCGCTTCTACTTCGCAGATCTGTCGGTAAATCGAGGTATTAATAACCGGAGAAGCACACAGCGCCACAAACATACCGTAGAGTATTTAGTTTCAAAGTGAATGCCACTAAACGTTGCATTAGCACCTAGCATACGACTAAATACCGAATTCCTTTAGTGGCTGGGAAACAATCACTTCATTCTCGGCGGTAAATGACAAGTAACTGTTCGTTTCGTATTGCTTAGAAAATTATCAAAATCATATTTGATGGTTTTGCGTTTAATTATTTGAAAAAGAATTCATGAAAGCGAATAAAAGTACTTTTGGCTTACGTACGAGAAAAAAAAACTTGAGATACCAACTGATCAAATTTGACCAGGACTGGTTCATTTGCAACATGTTGCTGGAGCATAATAGGTTGTTGACGTAAAACTGTCTTGTCTGCCCGTCTGGCCGATAAGCAACTAAGCTTGCTAAGGAGAAGGAGATTGCTCAAGTGTTGTCGGTGTTGCCGCGGTGCAAGTGTAACAGAAATCGCCAAATTCCTAGTTAACAATCGAATATCGATTATATAAGTTGTAACATGTTTTTTTCTTCAACGTTGTTGTTTTTATTGTCATGGTATTAGTAGCTTCTGCAGCTAAGCTTCTTTGCCTGGAGGAAAAATATTAAATTAATTTTCTATGTTGCTTGTTTGTTGACGCACGCATTGCTTGCTCTTGCATGCGCGTAATAAGACATCAACCACATAATCATCTCTTCATTGCAATGCAGTTGGAGGCGGTGGGCATACATACATACATACATAGCTGCGAGCAACAAATAAATCACTTTTGAAAAATTTATACTTTTGTATAGATGCATGTGTGCTTATACCACATTTTGTGTATTTATTAAGCAACCCTATTGGAAATTGTGGCAGTGAAAGCATAACACCAGGAGATAGTCCACACACACCACCTCTTTGTCAATTTCAAAGCTGCTTCAGTCAAGATCAGGAAGTACCTCTCCGAGAGTTTCGATACGAAGTTTCAGACAAGGCGACTCCCTATCGTGCGATTCTCCAATCTACTGTTGGAGAAAATAATTCGAGCCGATGAGCTCAATCCAGAAGGTACATTTTTTTTTTATAACAACGACAGCTCCTGGCGTACGCCGATGATATTGATATTATTGGCCTCAAAATTCATGCCGTTAGTTCTGCTTTCTCTAGAGTGGATAAGGAAGGAAGCAAATGGGTTCGGCAGTGAACGAGGGCAAGACGAAGTATTCCCTGTCGTCAAGAAAACAGTCGTTTCACTCGCGGCTTAGCTCTCACGTCACTGTTGACAGTCATCACTTTGAACCCCTACATAATTTCGGCTATCTTGGAACCAGTATTAACACCAACAACAATGTTAGCCTCGAAATCTAAAGCGAATAACTCTCTCTAACAGGTACTACTTCGGACTGAGTAGGAAATTGAGAAGTAAAGTTCTCTCTCGACGAACAAAGAACAAACTCTGTAAATCATTCATTACTCCGGTCCTGCTATATCGTGCAGAAGCACGGACAATGGCAAAATCTGAAGAGCCGAAGTTACAAGTTTTCGAGGGAAAGGTTCTACGGAAGATTTATGATCTTTTGCACATTGACTACGACGAATATCGCATTCAATGCATTCCTGCTGTGCCTGCCTTTCGTTGCAAATGTGTGCACTTGTTAGAGGCGCATAACTGATCATTTCAGCCCGAATTTAGTACGAAATCACTGACGACTCCTCAACTGAACATGCTTAATGTAATATATGACGCTATGCGCGCATGTGGCACAAATTCGAAAGTAACGCATGTTGCCTGCCTGCCTGCCGTGCCATCTTATGTTGCAGGTGCAATTTTGGCAACGAAAAAATGCATTTATTGGAGATTGAAAAACGCGACGAATGCATATTTGAGGGTGTTTCAAAACGTGCTGCCGCCAGCTGTACGTCATATTCAACTGCGGCGCCAATCGCATGCATAAGTGCAAGTATGTAGTCCCACATACGAGGCAGCTCACTTACAAGCATTTGTGCCGAGCTGTGACACTTGCGGCAGGCGCAACAGATTAATTTTGACATCCGCTGATTTGCAAAGCCTGACATGTTGTCTCTATTATCGGCTGCCGCAGCAACAGCCAGCGAAATGAGGGGCAAACAAGCGCGCATGTGCATTGAAATGTGTCATACAACAGTCGAGTCAACACAAAGCTATGCTTATATACACCACAAATTCTATTAAGTGTGTGTTCTCTGTACGGTTGTGGTCCAAAATATGCCTGTTGGCGCGCTCGTCTTCTTCGCGCTCACTCAATGCTCCCCCACTTGACGCCGCCATTGCTGCCAATCACTGCCACGCGTTTGTAATCGATCGGATTTGCACATTCCAAAAGCGCTTACAAATGTTCAAAAGTGAATTAACCGCAATTTCAAACATTTTTTGCCATTAACATAGTTTTCTCCGCGATTTCGGTTTCTACTTAAAACACACATACACATACATATTGTATGTATGTATGAATATGTACGCAGTAATACTTGTAGTTAAATCGTTGCGCTTCTGCAACTGTTGCGGCTGCTGCCTGTGTTTTTCACGGTTTTTTTCGGCTAATTTCCAACTGTTTCTCATTAGTGTATCGCTGATTTGCTTGTGGTTGCAACTGCTAATTATGGCATTCCAAATTTTCGGTTACTTTACTAAAAGAGTATGCTCAGTTAAGACGCTGTATATCTGCCATTATGCACATTTAAGTTTGTTTGTATGTAGGTTTGTCTTTCATTGAGTCCATTTACAGCTAAATTTCGGCTCTGCCTTTTGTAGTTCTTCAATTATCTTTTTCTTTATTTATTTATCTGCGTCTTCGTTTAATTATTGGCGTTGAAAGTGTTGAAAGATGCGATTCAACCCACAAGAGTCGTGGTAAACTCCTTTTCTGCCCAAAATCGCATACCTTAGATGATTTATGGATCAGCAACGCGATGTTTAAGTTTTATGCTAGCTTTTACTTGCTCTGAAGTTAGCGAGCAATTTTTTGGAATCTGAGAATAGGAAATTGTCGTTGTGGGCCAGATCTGGAGAATACGGTGGATGCGAAAGAAATTCGAAGACCAATTCATGATTGTTTGTCAACGTTTTCACCTACCGAAACGACACTTTCTTCTTCAAATGCTGTCGTTTTTCGGCGATTTCCTCCTTCAAATGATCAATACTCGTAACTCTATGTAATAGTCTCTACAGATAATCCTTCTATAAAATTATTCCAATACAGACGATATAACCGTGCCAGCTGACTGTTGAGATTTTCCATGCTTTGAAGCGGGTTCATCTTGTGTAGTTCACTCGGATGACTGTTGTTAGACTTCGGGGTGCAATGATGGAGCTATGTTTCATCCATTCTTACATATCGACACAAAATATCGGGTTGACTATGATTCCACATCTCCAAACATTGCTCCAAATCAGCAACTCGTAGCTTTTTTTGATCAAAAGCGAGCTTCTGCGGTATCCACTTTGAACAAAGCTTTTTCATATCCAAATATTAGTGAATGCATGTGTGTTGTACTCCTTCAGTGCTTGCTCTCTCTTCACTTTACGGTCATTCAAAATTATTTTGGAGACTTGTTTACGTCAGTAATAATCTCCTACGGGCGTCCACTGCGTTCAGCGTCTTCGGTGCTTATTTCACCACGTCTAAACTTAGCGCACCAATCCTTGTTGGTTGATTTTTTTAGGGCAGTACCTTTCAGATACTCTTACACTCGTAATCAAGATAAGTTTTTTTCTTCAACTTAAGAATAGCTGTCAATTAAAAGGCTTACGATTTGGGAGGATGGAGCCATGTGTAGAAATTCACACAAGTGAGGAAAGTTCTCTGATTGCCTTCACATGGTAGTGGCCAGAAACGATTCTTTTACATATGGCTAAAGTAGCTCAGGGCTTCTTGTCTTGAACCAATATCTTCTGGGTAGCCAAAGAACATCCGATCCTTACTCCGAAACAATATTCTATAGCAATTTGATATAACTTTAATACCAAAAAAGGTGTTTGGTCTGATTGATTAAGGGCGCAGCTTTTATGGCCGAACTACACAACAGTAGACCTGTCAACTGAACAAATAGATCATGCGATTTCACATTGATTGACTATAGGTTAATTATTCATCATAATTCTGCAGGGGTTCTTAAAGCATGGTTCACAGTAATAGGCTTTAACTGGGCAAGATCGTTATCACCGAAGAAAAAGGGAAATAAATTGAGGCAACCTCGTGCGAAATTACAAGCTGAAGTTACTCGAATACGACAAACAGCAAATAACAGATTATAAAACCTGCTTTGTTGCAAAAATTCAAGTAAGTCTTGGGGATGATCGCAAAGGCGACGAGTGTGGCATAAGAGTTGCCGCCTATAGTGGAAGCGATGGTTATTGAGTAATAAACGAATTAAAAATTAATCAACTGTAACGACAGCAAATAAGTTGGATACTTAACTGTAATCAAATTATGCAGTCATGCACATTCATTCTCTTCCACTTCCACATTGCCAGCCGTGAAGCAGCATGTTGCCATACTCATCAGCGCATGCAAACATTTTATCGCATCTTTAAATCAAGCAGTAGTCATATTCAATTACCAATCAAAAGTAATTGGCGAACTTGGCGAGCAAACGAGTTAATAAAATATCCTCATTACAAACACACAAACACACATATATGATATTTGCAACGCAACATGTGGCGCGTAGACTGCTTGAGGCGCCACGGCAAATGGCTAAGGTGTACAAATCATGCCAATTAACCTTTTAACATTGCAAACAGCTAAACGGATTGGCTTGTGGGCCAAAAAGCAAAGCGCGGAGGCATAAAAGGTAATGACCAAGCGGCAAAAGTCCACATAAATCAAAACAAATAGCACCGACGTCGGACAGACGGGCCGGACAGAGAAACAAACAAGCTGACAGGCTGCTAAAGAGACAAATGGACAAGCGTGGCGAAAATTTGGCGCGTTAATTGTGGACAGGTAGACAAATAGACGCGACGCTAGAGCCAACGCACCACCGCCGCTGCAGCTAGGCGGCTGAGTAATGCAACGGATATACGCACAATGCAGTTAAAAGCGTGCGCCGTTACTTTCACACGCACGCGCACCGATGTTATCACGCACGTATGCGCGAATCGGCAGCGCGGTGGTGAACCAATGAGTGGTCACGCATGCGCAAATTCGGACTTCATTTATTTTTTATATTCAACTTAATTTTGTGTCAACTGCGACAACTCTAACTGTTTTGCTACGATTATGTTATAAAAAAAACGTGCGAAGCGCATTTGGAGCCGGATGTGTCGCTTCATTCATTCGTCTTCACGAAGTTACGACTGCTTTGCTCGCAGTTTGGCAAACGACAACGCCATTAAAAATAATTTTGGCACTCACAAGTTCAGCCGAAGTGACCAAAACTTGGTGGCGTCGCAGGCGATTGGTTGCAAGCGCTTGTTGCATTTAATTAATGACGGTTACAGTGGCATATATGACTGTAACAGCTGTTTGTGCCGTTGTACGGACAAGTGTATTTCGAGTGTAACATTGTCAGCGTGTGGTGAGTTTATTTCGAGTTGGCCACTGTGAGTAAATGAAGAAAAATGTTTGTGGCAGTGCATATAAGAAAAAGGAGGTATAAGAAAAAGGAGAAAAACAAATCGGAGAATATTTTTAGGAAAGAGATGAATGGCATTGAATGTAGGCGGTGCTTGGAACCCAGCTAGTTTCAGAGCAGCTGCAACCTTGAGGCATTAGAATTGCCTTAAAGGCAATGTCCGGCTCTAAACTCCGTCGGCAACCCTGTTTTGTTAACAGCCTGATCTCACAGCAAGAATATTTAGGTTAGGTTAGGTTAAGTTAAATGGCCGATCCTACAGTATTGTGGAGGGATCACACTTTGGCTCTTAAGTACACTTCTTTGTGATGCCAAACGAAAAACTCTTGTAGCTTGATGTCAGCTATTGGCAAAAACGCGCTGAACCTCTCAAAAATCTCCTTAGCTGTTTTATTTCTATATTCGGTACTTCAGCAGGATGCTTAAAAGTATGAGATTCGAGGTATTTCTGCCTTTATCTGGCGAAACCGGAACATTCAAGGAGAAAGTGTTGCGATGATACTTTCTCAACTTCTACCAAATAGCTAATGCAGCTGGCATTCGGTAAAATATTCGATCATCCTGCATAAATTATGATTGGACAGTGTCTATTGAAAGATGGACCTTGCAAAGAGCGAGGAGGACCTGGACCTCTCATGATTTACCCTAGGCCAGACAGACCTCGCTCGACGCGATTTGGTTTTGCAGGTGTTCAACTACCTTGCTTGCTGATTTGGTCTGAGTTCTAACAGTACAGTAGTGAACCATACGATGCCAACGGAATTACTACCCTTTCCCATTCCGCATTTGGCTAAAGTACCAGTCCCAGCAAGCTCGTGAAACTAACAGTCTGCAATAAACGCTGTGGCAAGACAACCAGTCTAATCAAATAACTCGATGCTAGACTTAAAAAGTCTAGGCATCCTTTCACTAGTCCTGAGCATACAATCAGCGAATGTAAGACTGATATCGCTGACCTACTGTGGAAGTGGGTTTATGCCAGCCACCTCCACATAAAAGACATTGCAACGGTCAGGAAACTTAAAACTAAAAATGTAGCTGATTTAAAGTTCTTGACTGTGTACTTCTCCACCGACCCTTCCCACAAGCTTGTATCGAGCCGTAAAAAATCTCAAAGCCCCTCTCCTCCAGTGAGTATTTCTACCTCATGCCTTTCTAGGAGCTGCGTGACCAAACAAATGACATCTGGAGCTAGGTTCGGGGACCTGGTAATTCCAGTATTTTTTAATGAAATCAAAGAGCTTGAGGATACCAGAGAGTCCAGGCTTACCAGGCAACCATTCCAGTATTTGGTAATGAAATCAGAGTATTTGAGGACTCCTGAGTGTTCAGGCTCGCATTCATCTAAGTACCCAAATTTTCTGTGTCTATGGAGCGTATACTTCACAGCGCTATCCACCAAAAAAAGTGCCGTAGAACAGTATTGACTTGACATATGATTTCGAAGAACTGCCTACGGTGAGAGTTCTCTGTCATTTAAATTTGTAAATATATAAAATAGCATATATTTAGAAAATATTCGACTTTAATATGTCTTAAAGCACAAACTGCTCAAAGTGGTAAATATTGAGAGCAACTTTAATGCACATTTTACACTTCCACGAAATATAAAATTAGGTATTACTTCCAAGGTCGACCATTACCACCCACTAACTTCAGTTACAACACTTGACACTACTCCGATCCATCATGCTTATGCGCATCAGACGGAACAACAAGTTATATGTCAGCTGCTTGAAATTAATGCGAGAAGATGTATGACAGCGAGTTCAAAGTTGTAAGCAATTGACTTTGAAAAATAAAGCTGAGAATGGCAAAGAAAACATTAACAAATAAAGTTCTCAAATCACCACACCTACACAAGCACCAAAACATGGACAGGCGTTGAAATCAAATTAATTTCACTTTCAGCACACTTTGAGCTGCTTATTAAAAGTGTGTTGAGGCAGCAGCTTACATTTACGCCAAAATTAAAAAAATTTGTTATATTAAAATACCAAAGTGAGTATAATTGTATTCTTCCATAGGGTGTTATACTTGTACAACAGAAGTTTCTACGCGCAGCCTGTCAAAATACAGTAAACCAGCAAAGTGATGGAGGCAGAAGCTGACGCTGTTAAGTTGACAGCGCGAGCATGATTTGAAAAATGCCCGCAGGCAATGATTATTTCAAGCCCATGGCCAAGGGGCACAACATTCATGTACATATGTATTTATTTACTTGTCGGCAAATATTGAAACAACTCAAGAATTTGTATTTCACGTGGACAAACAACAAGCAATTTTTAAGCAGCAAGAAACTTCCGATTTGCTGACTGGTTATTTTTTGTTGCTATAATTGAAATAGCTTAGATCTGAACTTGGATTTTGACCAAACAAATATATGTATGTATGTATATTATTTTAATTTCAAAACACCAAAAAATTTAAATAAAAACAAAAAATTTTTTTTCCCAAAAAACGAAAACTATTTACGGTGTTTTTTCTTCAATATCAAGTGTTAATCTCCTCTGCAAATCACTTCCTGTGAGTTTTCCTCAAGCCAAGCGAATTATGCAATGAAAATCATCTTTTAAAACAGACTTTTCTTTAATCTACTGAGCTCTCGAAGTGAATTCTGAACTGTAATGAACTTGTTAACTGAAACTACTGTTTGAAAGTAACATAGCAACAACAGGAACCAATATTGTTAGCCAAGAAATATTGTACTTGTAACCTTACAGGTCTTAAATGCTATTTGATCAGGGCTGATAATATTTCTTATTTTAACAGTAAAACAATAAAAAGCCAACTTAAGGTATCAGTGATCACTGTATTTCGCAATGCAAGCACTTTGAAGATCACTCTTCGGTTACGTGCCGCGTCTCATTGTTCGCTTTCAATGTCAACTAGCTGCCATTGATCGATCGATTGCGTTTTGATATGCGACTGGCTGATGCGGCAATACATTCTCTCGATAATGAAGCATGTAAGGGCAAGCTGAGATTGGTTGCAGTGAGCTTCTTTGTTATCGGCGCTTAGGTGTTTTCGAAAACACAACTGGGCGCAGCAGCGCTAAGCATAAACATCAATAAGTCACGAATTTCGAAATACGAGCACAGAAACTATTTGGTAAAAAGCAAGTTACAGATAACCGCACAGAAGCGCACAGAAGAGGGAGAGAATTTGGAAATACTTCACAATATGTTGCAACAACTAAAATACAAACAGCGCAAATATAATTTTCAAACAAATGTGCGCTCAAAACTAAATGAAAGAGGAAAAAAGTTCAAATATTCGCGTTTTGAAATTCGAATTAGTTCTCAAGCCCTTGTAATGCAACGTGCAACATGCAACATGCTTTTATAAATATATACTATAGTATATCTACATGCTTAGAAGCAGCAAGTCGTCATAAAGGCAAATGTGTTTGCGCGCTTGTTGCTGCTTCATTTCCGTTTAAAATCCTTCAAGCTTATTAGCAATTGCTATTGCAGCAAATTATGACACCGCAAATCGCGAATCCAACGAAAATCCATAAATCAAGTTCGACAATATTTTTTCTCAAGCGGCTGGTGTGCAATTAATGCATTTATTGTATTTGTGTCTTTGTAACCAGAAGGCAATTGAAGCGTCTGCTGAAGTTGGCTTCGGCTAAATTAGCAGAAATCTTTGCGATCTTAGCAGTTTATAGACATACGTAAATAAGTGGAACTAAAGCAAAGGATTTGCGCGGTGGCACGCAATTAATGCACAAGCAGACGCTTCGCGCTGAAGCCGCTGCAAATTGTTATGATTGACAAGCAAGAAATATTTTTAAACATTCTTTTTGCAAAAAGAAAAAACATTCTTGGAAATATATAGTAAAAAATAAAGTAAGGAAATACTAAGTTCGGGTGCAACCGAACATTTTCTACACTTGCAACTTGCAAGAATCAAAGTCAGGAAAAGGTGTAAAACGTCCACCAGAGAATCAAAATCCAAGCAACTTTATATACACACACATATAGCATCACTCATACACTGACTGACACACCACGTTTGTTAGAAAAACGATAATCACTATATGTTCTATATGGCAGTTGGGGTGATATCGACCCAATTTTATCTTTTAACCATTATCATGCCACTTACTAAAAAAAAATATTCCCTGGGTTTCATTAAGACACCTCCCACAAAATCATCAGCCACATGGAGTAAAGTCAGCCGCATGTTCGAAAATGCTGATATTAGTTATATGGGGTCTATATCAAGTTTTCACCCAATTGTACATATATATTTTAGGCACAGAGGTATACCGTTATGACTAAAATATTTTCTGTGATTTTCATTGAGATAACAAATATTGGCCGTTATATCCAGCATAAAGTCACCCGTAGGTCCGGAAATTAGGTATATGGGGGCTAATTGAAGTTTTGGCCCGATTCAACCCACTTTTGGCACTAAGAATTACTAATGTCAGGAAAGGATGCTCTCTTAATTTCAATTGTATATCGGATGTATTAACCCATGTGGGAAGTAGGCGTAGTTTTAGTCCGATTTCACCCATTTTTACACTGTGACATAGAAGAATTATAAGAATGATATGTACTAAATTTAGACGAAATCGGTTTGTCAGGTCTGGAGATATGTAATTGCACCAAAAAGTGGGCGGTATGTGCCCTCGCTATTGAAGGTGTGCTAAATAACAGCCTTTTATCTTGTTTATGTCATTTTCTAGGTTTTCGTTTAATGGCGTTTTATGGGCGTGGCAATAATCCGATTTCACTCATCTGCATTACCAAACGATCTTGGATGCCAAAGGAATATCGCCTCAAGTTTCATCAAGATATTTCAATTTTTACTCATGTTATTGCTTCCACAGACGAACAGGGCAGTCAATCAAAACTAAGGTATCATTGACCATTTTTATGTACATAACGTCATGTTTATCTCGACCAGTTTTAGGTGATACAAACAATCGTCAAGGGATTAAATGGGTTTATGGGGTTCAAATAATCAATTTTTTATGGTCTAATTCAATTTTACGACACCTCTTGAATGCTATCCCAAATTTTCAAGTTGATTCGGGTAAAATTTTCGGAACCTAGCTAGGCTAACTGCTCCGTCCTTAAACGCGTTTCTTTCGAAACTGTGTGTTTTGAAGTCGGTTGGTAAGATTTCTCGAGAACTACTCATCCGATCTTCATTATTATTACAACTATTTAACAAAAAAGTGTCGCGAAATTTTCTTCCAAAAATCCAATTTTGAGTTTTTTTCCCATTCGTCCAAGCTCTAAATTGAAGCCCATATTAATAAGGGTTTGTTTAGGCCAACAGCTACTCTGCTTTTCAATCACTTTTCAACTGTTACTAAACCCATATATTTTTTTCAACACATCACAAAGACCACCTGTTTTTACAACTGTAGAAGTAAATTTATTTTGCATCCCAAAATTGACGATTGACGTCTGGAGACCAATAGAATATTAAATGGTCTCTGTTTAAGTTTAACAATATCTGTAAGCTCGTAACAAAAATAAAAATAAGTGCGCATTTGAGAAGTGACTGCGTTCGCAACAGCTCTCTTGGCCTCATATATCAACTCAGCTGCGCATGCGTTGCGAATTTTCATGCTGTTGCTTTATTTTTGCACCAATGCCTCCACAAAAATGTGTCTCAAGTGCGGCAAGTCAACCAAAATGGGCAGAAGAATCGCCACGCACGCCACAACAACCACGCAAACACCGCAGCATTCAATGGCACAGCAAGCACGTCTGCCTATTAGTCAATTTATGCGCTCAAACAGTCGCCCATCCGTCAAATCAAGTCGAGAATGTGGCAAATGCAAAAACAACGTGTTCAAATGGTCACTCGATTTTGTTATGTGAATGGAAAATTACTTTCGATTTTTCAAAAATTCTCAAGCGCATTTGGGCTGCCGCTAAGGCCTCTTGCCACCTTAGTCGCATATGCCGTCAGAGGCTCAAAGCTGTGCGCGTGGCTGCGCAATTGAAGAATGAAGGTAAGTCATATTTGCAACGTGCCACACACAGCCACACATACACAGTGCGCTGACTAAACGCTTCATTTAATTACCCTGGCACGCTCATAAAACACAGAATTATTCTGAAATATTATACAAACGATGTTTTTAGAGCAGCGGTGCTGTTGTTGTTGTTGTTGCTCGTGATGTTTATTTCTCGCTTGCTAACTGTTATTTCGCGCAACAGCAAACGATTTTACTCTGGTTTTTAATGGTGGCGGCAAAGAACGAAGCGAAATGCCGCGAAGTGCAACTGTGCGAATGATTGACGATGATGCACAAATTACCTTTTGCAATTGGCAATTTGGTTCGGCACTTATCGACGATTTTCGTAGCATATGCACATTGAGTTTGACCTTCGGAATTGGGTCACCCCCCAAAGACAGCACACACATGCACACACACACACAGATATGCAACAGCGCGACAATTTCGTTCGGCTACTCCGTTTATTTGTGCAGCGACGACATTAATTCGCTGCGCCCGAATGCCACCAGTATGTCTGAACGTCTGCGCGCCTGAACGCCTGAGTGCCATAGCTCAATGTCTTCGACTGCCTTTGATGATGTTGTCGACAGCGCTGATGTGGTGATGAGCTGCGCGATGACGGATCCGTTATCGCGCAGATGCTGTGATTGCTTCGGCAGTCGACACCAATGTCGCTGATGACAACAGCGCTAATAATGCTGGTGCTGTAGACGGTCGTGTGTGCAATTATAACAGCGCTTAGTTGTCAATACTGCGCGCATGTGCAACATATGTGGGTTTGTTGGTATCATGCATACATGTTTGTTGTTATTGTAGCTGTTGGCACGGCTTTAGCAGCACTGCAATCGTTTGCTGCTGTTGTTGTTGTCTTTTGCATATTGCTCGTGCCATGGCTGCTCTTATTTGGGGGCAATTGTTGTTAATTTTGTTGTTGTTGTTGTTAGAGTTATAATTACAGTCTTCTTGATAATGTGCGCATAAACGGCGGCATGTTCGTTACCCTCATGCAGGAAACGTTGTTATACTCTCGCAACAAAGTTGCTAATGAGAGTATTATAGTTCTGTTCACATAACGGTTGTTTGCAAGTCCTAAAACTAAAAGAGTCAGATATAGGGTTATATATACCAAAGTGATCAGGGTGACGAGTAGAGTTGAAATCCGGATGTCTGTCCGTCTGTCCGTCCGTCCGTGCAAGCTATAACTTGAGTAAAATTGAGATATCATGATGAAACTTGGTACACGTATTTCCTGGCTCCATAAGAAGGTTAAGTTCGAAGATGCGCAAAACCGACCCACTGCCACGCCCACAAAACCGAAAACCTATAAAGTGTTATAACTAAGCCATAAATAAAGATATTAAAGTGAAATTTGGCACAAAGGATCGCATTAGAGATTGGCATATTTGGATGTAATTTTTTTGGAAAAGTGGGCGTGGCCCCGCCAAATACTAAGTTTTTTGTACATATCTCGGAAACTACTATAGCTATGTCAACCAAACTGTAAAGAGTTGCTTCATTCAGCTATTTCCATATACAGTTCAAAAATGGAAGAAATCGGTTAATAACCACGCCCACCTCCTATAAAAAGACTATGTTGTTGAAAATCACTAAAAGTGCGTTAACCGACTAACAAAAAACGTTAGAAACACTAAATTTTACGGAAGAAATGGCAGAAGRAAGCTGCACGCAGGCTTTTYTTAAAAATTGAAAATGGGCGTAGCGTCGCTCACTTATGGACCAAAAACCATATCTCAGGAACTACTCGACCGATTTCAATGAAATTCGGTACATAACAGTTTCATAACATCCTGATGACATGCACGAAATATGGGTGAAATCGGTTCACAACCACGCCTTCTTCCAATATAACGCTATTTTAAATTCCATCTGATGACTTCTCTGTATAATATATACATTAGTAGCCAATGATGATAGCGGAATAAAACTTTACACAAATTCGGTATTTGATGTGAGAGTAAAAAATGTTCGCTGACACCCGAACTTAGCCCTTCCTTACTTGTTTTTTAAATCGTCTGCACTTACGCACATACATATAAACATGCTTAGTTGCATACATATGTATAAATTGTATGTGGAAGTGTGTAAATTTGGCCCGCTGAATCGTCATTTGCGCCTAATGATCCCAAAAGCATTTCAATTGCTGCGCTGTTGTTGTTGCATACCTTGAAGAAAATCAATTTTGTTGTGACTGTTGTTTTTGTTTTTGCTTTTTGTGATATTCGGTTTTATTTTCCAACCATTCCATTTCCATTTTTAATTCGTGTCTCTTTATCTAATCAAAATTAGCTTATGCTTCAAGTGTCATTGCTGTTGTTGTTCTCGCAGTTGTTGCCGCTGAAAATTTTTAATTAAATTGTACGCTTCAATGATTTGGCATTCGCGACCTTGTCACCTAAATCTGTTTACATAATATGCACTTAATTGTTGTCTGCCGCGACGACGAGCACGTTAATGCTGAAATGAGATAATTTGAATTTATCTTCGAGTGGAGAAGGCAAAGCCCCACACACATGCTCACATTACAGCATACACTCCCTGCTTTGTGTGAGTATGTAACATGGAAGGACTTCGGTTACAACTGACACGAATTCGTATAACTGTTGACGTCGTCTCTGCATGCCCCAAATGTCTTGAAAATAATTTAATGAATGTTGATTTATGTCCGCTTTAATTACACAGCCATTTAGAAGAGAAATAAGTGATTTGCTACGGTAATTTAGAATAACCATGTTTATTTAATTATTTTGATATCACAAGTCTCAAGAATTTGCTCTCGTTAGGTAGTAGAAGTAGATATTGACTGAAGAGCAGTTCAGATACAGAAAAAATGGTTTTTGCTTTATCAAAGAAGAGGAGGAAAGAGGAGGTTTTCATACCCTGAATAGGGCATATTAAGTTTGAAAAAGAAATTTGTAACAGCCAGCAGGAAACTTCGGAGAAATTTTAAAATAAACACCGTATAACGGCGTTTTGCAAAAAGATGCTACAAAAGTAGATCGATAGCGGCAGCAAACGACGCCACATTCTTTCCCGCTCTTTTGACATTTCTCTTCAGTAAGGTTTGCCATTTCATCATGGAAAGATCTACGATCCAGCAACGAGTCGAAATTATTAAAGTTTGCTACCGAAATTCGGAAACTTTAAGAGCGCTACGTCCAATTTTTGGTCGCCATAATCGTCCTGCCAAATCAACAATTGAGCTTCTAGTGGAAAAATTTGAATACACATGCATAGTACAAAATGTTGCCGTGCCAGTGACACGAAACAAAGCTCATAGTGTCGAGAATATTGCTGTCGCTAGCGCATCAATTGAGGAAGATGCCCTCACACGTCGTTCTCAAGCGTTGGGCGTCTCTGTGACGTCGTTGTGGCGAATTTTGCGAAAAGATCTTCGCCTACATCTTTGCAAGATCAAATTGGCGCAAGAATTGAAACCGCTGCATCAGCACAATCATCGTATGTTCGTGAATTGCGCCGAAGATGAGCCGGATTTTTAATGAAAAATCATCTTCAGCGATGAAGATCATTGCTGGCTAAATGGCTTCGTCAATAAGCAAAAGCGTTATTGATCAAACAGCAATCCACGCAGACTCCATAAGTCAGTCCCGCACGTTACTGTGAATGTGAATGGAAATCGGCGAAAATTTTTGGCCTGGATAATATGGATTTGGACAACATGTGGACGGCGCCACAAGCCACACAGCGAATGCCACAATCTATTTATTGTAAACCAAGTTTGGTGAACGCCTTATCTCACGAAATGGCCCAGTTAATTGGTCGCCTCAGTCATGCGATTTGACGCCGTTAGTCTATTTCCTGTGGAACAACATCAAATTTATGGCCAATGCCAATAAACCAGCGACGAATGATGAACTTCGAAAGAATATCGAACATGAAATTGCAGCAGTTTCGGTCGATTTATGCTTGAAAACTGTGCCCGGGGTGAAGATGCAAAAGAAATCGAGTTCCCTACATAATGGCATCGAATATGCTTTCACCGGAAGCGCTCTTAATGAAAAATCCGTTGTAAAAATGATTATCAGATCTCAAAAGAATGGTCGCTGAGACAAAATTTTTGTCGAATGTAGATGTGATCGCTGAAACTGAGACCTTTTTTTGAAATAAAAATGATATCGAAAAGATGGAGGATCGCTATAATCAGTCTCTCACCTTTGAAGGAAACTACATTGAATACCAAAACAAAACAAGTTTTGCGAAACAATTTTTTTTTTACTATGGTGGGCCGGAGACTTTGCAATTCATATATTATGTATTTTTCGACAATGACTAGCAAATATTCGAAATTCACTAAACTAACATACATAAAATACTCAAAATTAAATCCCATGCTGAAATGGATGTATGATGAATAATACTATATGTATGATTTCCCACCAACACACACATGAGGAGTGCTCATCAGCGGGGTCAGTGCGTGTTCATGCTGTTTTATTAATGATCGCATAAGAATTCTGAATGATTTGTTTATATGTACATATGTGTATGTATATTAGATACTTCGTAGATGTGAATCATAACAACGCTTCCGTATTCAACTTCAAACTAGATCATGCAACAATTGTGTGTTTACCCAAATGTTGTTATGCTCATAATTAGAAGAACTTAAGCAAATTATTCATGCTTACACTATATGAAAGTATGTGTGAGTGAAGATAAAATTTCAAAATGCTTTGCATAAAATCCGCTTTAGCGCATGCTCAACTTATCTAAGTAAGTAATCAACTATTTGTCTAAGACCCGTCAAGTGCCCTTCTGCCAACGCAGTCAGAACCAACCACGCGCTACAATGAAAAACGAGAACAAAAACTCCACTTTGTATGAAAAAAAACTAAGAAAAATGATGAACGAAACAGCTATTCCGCCATCGACACTTGACGCATCACCGACGCTTGTCGGCATTTGACGGCAAAGCGCACATTTCTCAGTGTTTTTCTTGGCTGTGACCACATAAGCGGACACATGTGCATGTCTCTGGTATTATAAATGACTACGTAGACGTAAAGATAAATGCGGCAGAGGCGCGCAGGAATGTTGTTCTTGCTCACAGCAAGATGTTTGGAGCTCAAAAAATAAATATTAAAATGATTTTAATATAAATAAAAAATAGCAATTTCTTTTCAATATTTTCGGTATCTGTTGACAAAATACGAAAATACTTTTTCGACTACCCGATTATTAACTTTTTTCGAAAAATATTTCAAATATTTAAATATATTATATTTAAAATATAATTTCATTATGGTAAAATATTAACAAAAAAAAATAAATAAAGAGGAATAACTGCAATTCATTACCCATAGCTAATAGACAGTCGCGGCGCAAGCGCAGCTCATATCACACTTTTGCTCTGCTGAAAACCTATCTATCGCTTCATTGCGCATAAAAGCTGTCAAAAAGCATATTGCCAATAAAAATATTAAATAACATAATAAAAAATGAGGTGTCAGGTGCCGGCCAATTGAAGCCAATCGAAGCCAAAATAGCCATATCGTGCATCTATGTTAAAGCGTGCTTTTATTATACGCCATTGTATTAATGCCCCAGTTAAAAATAAAGTGAAAATATGTAATACAATTTCTAAAGGCGAAAAATAGGAGCATAATTCAAGGTTTGGTGCCGCTGCGCTTGCGCCACACCAACCAGTACACCACAAATACACGAAAATATTTATAGCGTCCACTGTAGCAGCTTTCATCACACACAAACAAAGCGATTATTCATTATTTTGCTGGCTGATAAAATTGTTGCTTTCATTACTACACACATACACACACACACAGTCGCATGCAGGCGTTACATGTTTGTTTTCGCACACACTGTCTCAACTGCAGCAACGTGATTTGGAATTAAATAAGAGCAAACTGTTTTGCGAATTGCTCAAAGCGTTGTTGATTCAAATGTTGCAGCTTCCACTTGCACAGCATTAACTTATTTGGTAACACCTTTTCGAAAACACCTCTTAAACGCCCATTCACCTGCTTGCACATTTGATTAATTATAGAAGCGTTGCAGTGGCGATTGTTGTAGTAATGGCAGCCGAAATGAATTTCCAGTTAGTAGGAGTCGCGAGAAGCAGAGGCAGTTAAAGAAAAAAAATTATGTAAATTTGTTTAAAATGTTTTAGTAAAAAAAATTAAATATAGTTGAATACTCTGTCAGTTTTATAACAGCCAACGGAATTTCTGGTTCAATATGGCTTGAAAAATACCGTTCTAAAAATTTCTTTCCGATATAAATTCATTGTAAAATATAGATGGTTGTCAGCCGACCTATTATAAGAAAAGCAGACACAGGGTCTGTTCTGTGCTTAGGTAACCCTCGCAACTTGCTGTGATTCGGTTTGGAAGTCACAAGGTGACCTGACGAGAACGAGAATATTCATTAGGCGACTTCAGGGGAAGTTGACTGCTAGCTGGCTCTATATAAGGAAAGCAGGCACCGTGCCTAACCAGTACATAGGTTACTCTTGCAACTCGATGTGATGTGATTAACAAGTCATTAGAAGAGTTCACGGGGCGCTGACTGCCTATATACGTAAAACAGGGACCGTAACTGAACTGTACTTATATGTTTCGGCGAAGATGGCTGTCCGTTGACTCTTGCCTCGATGTGATTTGTTTTGGATCACAAGATGACCTCACGAGAAGCTGGCTCCATATAAGTAAAGCAGCACCGTGCCTGGCTAGTGCTTATGTGATTCTCGTGCCCTGATATGATATAATTAGAAGTCATCAAGTGTCTTCAGGGGAAGCTGGCTGATGGCTCTCGCCTCGATATGAAGTGATTTGGAAACCTCGAGATGACCTCACGAGAAGCTGGCTACCAAAGCAAAAAAAAAATTCTTCCAAACTTTATTTTTCCAGAATATGTCAGAAAGAGGATTTTTCAAAAATTCAATTACTTATACAGTGAAGCTCGGTATTTTGCTGATCTGCCATCCAAACTGGATCGGTACCCATGATTTCTCAGATTGTACTGGATCGATTTACTTAATAACCTATTTTTAGAGAGTTTTCATTATGAACTCCAAAAATTATTTCCACTAAATTAAATATTTTCTGCAATAGAACATTGTAAAATACAGTTTTCTGATTTTATTTCACAATTTGTTATTTTTGATGAATCCAACAAGCCCTGGAGCACAAAAAACAGCTGCCAGAATTCTTGCAAACATTGGACAATTCAATTAAATGAGGATTTCAACAATTGCCAGCACAAATTAAACTTTAATTCTACGCCAAATTTAAAATGCAATCAATTGACACGCCGTTCCATGTAAAGCTTTCAAATTTGTTGATTTGAAATTGTATTCTGTTACATGGGGCAACAAAATTGTTGCTGCTTTGTTGTTTTGTTGCTATGTAGGTGTAAAAAAAAATATAAAAAATATATGTTTCTGTTTACAGTTACTTAGGTGTTATATTTCTCAGCTATTGAATGAATGAGAATTAAAAATTGATATACATAGTATATGAAATATTGGCGGCATATGAGATATAATAAGAGATACTAACATTCTTATTATTAAAAGCGCAAATCAAGGGGATAGAAGGAATATTTAGTCTGTAATATTGATCACAACTCGCATTTCTACAACAAAAACAACAAGAGAATTAATTTTTTTGCAATAACAACATAGCTCTAATAGTTCCCACTCTAATAACCCCGTTACATTGACAGGCAACTCAATATCCGCTTCGTGTCGCTTGGCCCGTGTTGCACGTAAACCAATTTGTCCCAGCCAAAATTGCTGATTTTTTGTGAAAAATTCTAAACAATTTGTCATTAAAAGCACTTGCCTTTGTTTGTGTGCGGAATTATTCTCGATGCAGCGCTCAACAAAGCTGAGCTAAGCACATGGGGCAAATGAAGAGCATCCGTTTGCCAATTACTTGGTGACAAAACACACACGTACCAATGACAAGATGCGCCGAAATGGAGAAGGGTCGTGACGAATGCGGTTCAATTGCGCATTGCAGCTTTTGAAGACAAACAGAACAGCAACAAGTGCTGAAAGATGACGGCAACAGCGCCGAAGCAGCCATGAGTAATACATAGAATGGCAAAAGTTTTGTAGTTATTATTTATGGTTTTTCATTTTCGTTTCTTTTTTCTTTAATTTTTACAAATTATTTAACATTTTTCCAAGCAATCGACTGTGGGCGCATCACCTGTGGCACAGAGGCTGTCATTACAGCATATCGAGTGCTAAAACCTACAGCAAGAAGTTATGATGTAAGCATGCTCGCCATATGGACGTTATATGATGTAAGCAAAAAGAAAATCCAAAATAAAAACAAAAACAAAAATAAAAACAAAAATAAACATAAACATAAAAACAAAAATAAAAACAAAGGAAAAACAATCAGCTGGCATCGGTTATTAGGTAACTCATAGGTTGAGTTGCCCAAATGTCTATATGCGTGTGTTTTTTTTTTTTTTTGGAACTGCTTTAATTAATTGCTTAATTTAATTAACAAAAATGCATTCTTGTTGTTTTTGATGTCACAGATTTTAACTTACTATATTATCTTTAGTACTTTTAAGTATTCTGTGTATGTAGTTGTTGTAAGTTGAAATTCATGATTAAATTAGTTTCTTCAGTCCAAAACAATCTGATTGCAAACGTAATTACAAAGTAATTTAAGATTATTATAAATGGAATGTAGTAATTTTCATGTTATTACAGGCATAAAATATAGAGGAAACTTCAATTACAGTGGTTTTTTTAGTGTTCATTTGAAAAAAAAATCATTTTTTAGCTAAATAATTTATCCCAATATGTCAATCTGATTTTTCTCAATCTGGCGAATCTACTTCTGACTTTTTATAAAAAATTAATGTTTTGACTTGAGATTTTTTCTGTACAAGATAAAACTAAAAAACCCAAATATTTTTGAAATATGAAAAAAAGTCTATATACAAAAGTTATAGACCTCTTTATTACTTACAACATTGACATATAGCGTTTTTCTATAAAACTCGCAGTTTTGCCAGAAATCGAGGTAAGCCATTCCCACCAATCAAAAAGTCACGCCTTTCCCCTTCTTTTCCTCACCTTAGACCACCAGTAAATTATTATTTTCCTAAATTATTATTCTCTTAAATTGTTCTTCCCTTCATGTTTGTTATTTTATATTTCCTTTCCTATGGATTTCTATCTACTATGAATCTCTTTTGTTTTTTATAACTTTAAAGGCTGCTGCACTAGTATAAACAGAATTTATGCACTCATACAACAAATAAACACATACTTTATTTGAAAATTAATTCATTATCACAATCATAGTAATGAAAAACCAACGATTTTCTGCACGTGTGACCTTGACGCTGCCAAATTTGCATTGCCATAAAACATGTTCGGCAAAAAGGCCTTAAAATGGCATTCAATTTTCCACTTAAGGGCTCATAATGTGCGAAGAGTAATTGAAGTAAGTGCCAAATTACGCAGCGAATTTACATATTTACAAATATTTGCACATATCCACGGCAGTAAATGAGACTGCGCATATGGCTAGACATTCAGTACGATACAGAAAGACTTAAGCGACAAACCTGCACACCATAAGGCATATAACGTTTGCAGCACCTTGCTTAAAACGCTTAATTAGCGCAATAAAAATTAGAAAAAGTAAATTAAGCTAAGGTAAACTAGTGCGGCAAGCGGTCAGTTTCAAGTTCAATTGCAAGAAATCAAGCGCATGCGAATAAAATCATGTTAGCAAATGCTTAAGCACCTTTGATCACTTTGAAAAACATTTCAGAAAGGCATAACTGTATATTTAGCAGTTGCTAAAATATTCTGTAAAGCATGAGAAAGCTTAATTTTTCTTTGAATTTGAATTTCGAAGAATTTAACAAAATTGTAGACAGAATGCTGCATCAGTTCGGATGGCACAACAATGGCTCGCTCGCTTCCGTTGTGGGAATTTCGATGTGAAGGATGTATGTACTTCGCTCTGATCGACCTATCGTTGAAAAAGTCAATGAAATTATGGAAAAGATTGACCAGGATTATCACATAAGTAATCCTGACATCGCTAAGGAACTTAACATTCATCATCAAATGGTTTTGAACCAAAAAGGAGCTCGCTGTTTGGGTGCCACATGAATTGTCAGCGAAAATTTTAATGGACCGAATTAACATCTGCGATTTTTTGCTGAAACGAAATGAAACCAAACCATTTCTGAAGCGAATGGCAATAGGAGACGAAAAGTTGATGAAATACGATAATAATGTGATGATCGCGCAGCCAGAATTGACGCCTCGAAAGGCTATGCTGAGTGTTTGGTGGGATTGGAAAGGATTCATCCACTATGAGCTGCTCCAGCCTGGTCGAACGATTGATTCTACATTTTACTGTCAACAAGTGATGAGATTGAAGCAAGCAATCAAAACAAAGGCCAGAACCGATCAATAGAAATGGCTTTGTCTTCCATCAGGACAGAGCCACATATATCTTTGATGACTCGACAAAAACTGGCATAGCTTGGCTGGGAAGTTTTGATGCATCCACCAAATGGCTGTGACCTTGCACAATCGGACTACCATTTGTTTCGGTCAATACAGAACTCCCTTAATGGAGTTGGCTTCAAGAGAAGCCTGTGGGAATTATTTGTCTCAGTTTTCGCCGGGAAACCAGAAATAAGTTGGAGTTTGATTAGAAATACGAAAATACTTTTTTGAGTACCCAATAGTTTCTAATCTTACGTCGCATACTATGAATTTTGACTTTGGAATTAGAAAAAAATCTTCTTTTTTTAAATATTATTTCTGGCCATTAATAACTTTCAGTTTGTAAATAAGTGTCAAGTTGATTTGTAGCGAAAAAAAATTTTAGGGCAAAAAAAGTTCAAGCGAAAATTAAGCAAATTTTTTTATCCGATCAACTTCAAATTTTAAGATTGCCTTTAGAATTGAATTTGGCAAAGAAGTACGTATGTAGGGAAATTTTCATTTACTGAAAACTTTTTTTGACCATTTTCAAATTTTTATAGATACCCTGCCCCTTAAATTAAAATAAATTTGATACTTCTGATATTATTTATTTAAACCTTCTAATTAATATATTGTGCTCTTATTGTAATACAATAAGCATTAAAATCTTGCATTACTATCATTCATACTTACAGCTGCTGTAATAACCTTCCTACCATCGCCTCTTATTTGGTCATAATTAAGCAATTTCGGAAATCATCAAGCTTTGGAAATCATAAGCAGATGCTCACATGTACCTAATCTCAAAGCAAAACTTAATTTGTTTATATTTAAAATATTACCACACCACAATACAACTAATGTTGATGTGAATGTGTTTATAGCCATGGATAATTAGGAATTCTTACAGTTATTAAGTAATTTTTTATAGCTATTACTTTGACGCAGCTGGGTCAAACAGCCGCTCACGATATACATATGAGAACATGTGCACACTTGCCACTTGGCCTAGGTGCGATGCAAGCGAAATTTCGCAAAGCGGTGGAGGCAATAAAATGTGTTCATAAATTTTTTGTCTAGAACAATAAAACGGCACAACAGCAAGCAACAGCATACACACATACAAACGATGGCGTTGATCATAAAATCATAATAGCACAAAATCTGACATAGAACGCTGGTGGCAACAACAGAAAAGTAGACACAGATATAAAAACAAATGCTAAATTCGAGCAAAAGTGGCGGCCTTTAAGTCTGACTGCCGAGCAACAAAGAGTCCAAAGCGTCTAGCGCATGTTACAGTAACCCGGCGAGCAGCGCATGAACTCATCAGCATGCAAACACCCTTGCGATGCATAAACAATTCCACGCCGCATTGCACAATGCCGCCGCTTTTCGCTTTTTTACATTTATAATTTCAATCTCAAAAACTCGCAATATGTAGCAAAAAAAAAGCGGCAGCACAGTTGGCGGCTAAAATCTCATTTGGTTCGCGCGCCTTAAAACAGCCAAACCTTCAGTCGACGTAGCGAAGCGTACCAAGAATGGTCGGCAGCGGGTGAGCCACGCGCTAACTGCCAGCAGCCGTCGACTGTTGTGAGTGAATACACTGCACAACAACAGCTGCAACAGCCTCCATGATGAGCTGACCGTAGTTTGCATCGGAAAAGGCCGCCAACTCAACGGCGCACTCGTCTTCAATCGATGCACTGACAGCGTGTGTCGCCGATCGGCGATCGGTGATTGTGCTGCGCATTGTTGTTGTTGCCAACCATTCATTAATAATATTCAAAAAAAGACGCGAGGACGTGCATTTATTTCTTTCGAATGCCCCAATCTTTTTGCGAATTCATTTTAGGCAGTTGCAAAATTTTCAATTTCGATTCTCAATGCGAGACGCACCGCCACCATAACTGCCAGCGCCTTCAGCTGCTGCGAGCGCAGTGTGCGCGAATTGCGTCAAATTAACGTCTGTTCGTTTTCTACAAATCTGCGTTGCTTGTTGCTACTATGGCGCATCGTAATTGCGTTCTTTGAATGTGCAGTTGTTGTTGCTTATTAGTATTGTTTACTGGCAATCATTTTTTCTTGCAAGATTTTGCAATTTCATAAATACGCGTTTCATATTCGTCGATTTTTGTGGCATATTCTGTTATATATTTTCGTCAATATTTGCACAGCCGCGCTTAGATCGCGTCGCGCAGAGTCAAGTTCGTTGCTTGAGTCTTTTGTGCGCCAACTCGCATTACACTTCGCACGCATAAGAGCACACCGCACGATGTGCAGCCGGCGCAGACAGTTGAACGCACAACAAACCGTTATTGTTCGGTGGCGACTGGCGATTGGCGACTGGCGGCCTCAACACCCTCTTCGCTTATTTGTTCAGCGCAAATATTTGTACGTTTTTATGACATCCACTGTTTGGTTGCAGGCGCTGACATTGCGTGTCGTTGACAGCACAAATGAGCGCCTTGCGGTTAATAAAAAATTAAATGCATTTTAAATGATCTATTTGCACTTATGCATATTTGTATGTGGCACGCATGCGCTCTGCGCGAGTTGTGGCAATAAGTGTGCGGATTTGTGCTTCAATGCACGCGAGTGACATTAAGAAGCGTGTGAATGCGCGGCTGTGGAAATTTAGAATGGAAGCATTTCAAAATAGCAAATATTAATTTTTTTTGTAAAACTGCAAGAATGGCGTTCAAACATCCCGAAATTTTAATGTGTAGAAATATAAAAATTTCTTTTTTAAGAAAATATTATTATAAAAAAATAATAATAATAATAAAATTATTCCCCAAAATTTTYACTAAAAAAATATAAAAATAATTCCAAAAATATTTTAAAAATGATATTTTGCTCAAAAAATTTACAAACAATGTAAGTATTTTTGAAAGTGAATCTTACATAAAGTATTAACGACAAAATATTTTAGAAAGTAAAAAAGTACCGATAAAAAAGTGACACTGTTGCTTTCAAAATTTTATAGAATTAAAAAAATTTTGCAAAAATTACTATACAAAAATTTACCGATTTAACTATGTATTTGAATTAAATAAATATTTTTTTAAATTTTTCAAAAAAAAATATCAAATCCAACTTTTCAAAAAAAATTTTCAAAAAAATATTTTTTTTTTGTGATATCAAACCTCAACCTAAACTACATTAATTAATCCAACGGCTTATTTGTCATTTGTTGTCACCAGGTTTGCGAAGTTAAAAAAAAATTGTAATTAAAAATATAGTAAATAATAAAATAAAAATTGGATTTTGAGTTTTTAAGCCCTATGTTTTGATAAAAAATTATTAAAATTTCACTTTTTAATTGAAGATGTTGGCACTGAAAATTGAAAATATTTTTTTGTTGTGAATGAACGCAAAAAATATTAATTCTAAGAAAAATTAGTTTTTTTTTATTCCAATTATTTTCTTGAGACAGTTTTTTCTCTTTTAGTTTTCAATCCATAAGCTTGAATTAAAAAATTAAAAATAAAATTGTTAACCAAATTTTGGGATTAATTTTTTTTTTCATCGCGATGTTGGATTAAAAATAATATTTTAGTTTTTTAATTTCGATGTTTCGATTAAACACTAATTCCATGAATATTTATTCGTAAAAAATTTAATTTCAAAATTTTTAAAATATTTTTCCAAAAAATTTTTTTTCGCGATAAAAATGAAAAATGTATTTTAAATAAAATTTTAAAAATACAATAATTCCATAAACCGGATTAATAATAAATTTTTAATTGAGAAATTAATAATAAATGTTTAATAAAAAAAAGCGGTTAAAATATTAAAAATTAAATTTTAATAAGGTTATTTTTTTTTATATTTCTTTAATATTTTTGTTTTTATTTTTGTTTGGGATTAATATTTACTTCTTTTATTTTTCAATTAGGTATGCGGTATTAAATATAAATGCAATAATTATTTTAATGACTTATCTGCAACCCTGCTCGTCACTATACTAGTGAGGTTCGAGCATTAACTGAACTAAAGCGGCTTTCACAACCTTTACATCTTGCTTTAAGGACTATTTTCTCAATGACTTCTTTGTAACCATCTGACAATTATGTTCTGGTTAATAAAAATGTTCTTTACCGAAAAAAGCAGTATTGGTTTAATTAACCAGACCTTAACTAACAGAAGACTTCAAACCACACGTTGAGAAAATGGATGTATATGTTGACATTTTTTTTTCTGTAATAAAAAAATATATATAAAAAGGTAAACAGCGGCTAATTTTTCACTATTCCTCCATTTTAACCAGCGATTTACTCTAAAAATCGTTTCTTCAAACAAAAACTCCTCAATTTCATACTTTTCCCAATCCTCGGAAAACTATCGAAAATTCAAAAAGTATAACAAGATGTATGTGATGCAGCTCTAAACTGTGTCAGCAACTCGGCAAGACTGATAGCACCGTCACCGTCTAACAACATTTGTGGCACACACGGCGTATGAGTAAAATACCACAGCAATTGTACGAGCTGCTCAGCGTACACAGCATATCGAGTATAAACCAGCGACTGCGCACACCAGCCGAGCACTAAGAAATATTTCTAACAAACTGAGAGAGAGAACACACGAAATGGGAAACAGTCAGCTGTGCACGAGCGCGCTTGGCAAATTTAAAACGGTGTAAAGCTCATTATCAAATGTGAAGCGCTGCACGTTGTAACACACACACGTGCACAGATATTGCGAATATGATTATTTATCATATGTCGCTTCGGTATTTGGCATTTGTGCTTGACTTTTTTCTTAGGCGACGCGTGAACTAATCCTTTTGCTGCGTGCTGACGCTGTTATGATTCCTTCCTGCGTGCTCATGATGCCTGTGTGGCAACTAAAGATTACTACAAAATGTTTCTTTTTTCTCTGGTTTGAGCAGATATTTATTCTTTTATTTGCTGAAAATATTTCAAATACTGACATCTTAAGAAAACCATGCTGAACCACTAAGTCAATAAAAAAAAAAGGAAATTTACCAAATAAGCAAAAGTTTGAACTTTTTCGGCGCTAACTTCCTGTTTTGTCACATCTTTGAGCCATAATCTATCTAATCCTATTAAGTCAATAAATAGAGTAGTCGATCTCAATCCCACTAAACACAAAGCATAACCATTCGAAGCGTCAATGCTGGCTTTGCGACCATTTGATGAGCTTCACCACGCTTGGACCACGATCTTTTTCGCACATTATTGTCGTATTTGATCCACTTTTCGTCTCCTGTTACCATTCGCTTCAGAAATGGTTCAATTTCATTTCGTTTCAGCAAAGAATCGCAGTTCTTAATTCGAGCCATTAAATATTTCACAGGCAATTTATGTGGTACCCAAACATCGAACTGCTTTTTGTAGCCAGCTTTTTTCAAAAACGGTTCAAAATCGCTTGATAATGATTCCATCATTTCCATAATTTCAACGACTTTTCCCACAATAGGTGGACCAGAGCAAGGTGCATCTTTCACTTTGAAATTTCCCGAACGGAAGCGAGAGAACTGATATAGCAACGTCTCCGTAAACTTCACAAATTTCATTGGTGGCTTGCGTGGCATTCTTCCCTCATACCCCATTTACAAAAAAACTTTCAAAAATTAGCGAATTTCTTCATTATTTTCATTCATTTTTGAACAGCTGTAACTTTCTTTCAACTTCTCCGAATTTAATTTTTTTTGGTTGAATGAAGCCTAAGTTCTCACCTTTCCAACATTATACACATGGTATGACCCAAAATGATTGGTAGTACTGGAGATATACGACTACAACGACATCTTTTGACTAAATACGAAAAGACTTTTTCGACAATGCAATTTTTTCCACAAAAAATAATAAAATTTTATTAGTTTTAAAAAAGCGGCGATGATTTTAATTAGATTCCTGTTCGCTTTCAATAATACCACTCCAATTTTTGCACAAAAGCACATTTAATTTTATCGCCGTGCAAAGGCTTTGAAGGAATTTTCGTGTTCGCACGCATTCGAAGCGTCTTTCGCCGCATCCTCCGACGCCAACAACCAGCCACTAAACGCAACGCACGAAAACAACAATGCTTTCTGCCAAAAATGCAGAAGAAGAAACACACAAAAATTTGCACCCATTCGCGTGGAAGCATAGTACGCCAAGTGGCGGCCGTATGCGTGTGCGTGTGTGTGGCTCACATAAACCTAAAAATGAAACTGAAGCGCAAATGCAAACAACAGCAATAGACAGCAGCGCTCGACTATAATGGTAACTGTTTATTGCTCTGCATCAGCAACATCATTACCAAGCGGCAGCGTGCTTTATATGCTCTTGTTGTTGTTTGTGTTTGCGCCTTCAAGCAGCGCACATTGTGTTGTTGCATACATTTGCGAATGAGTTTCGGTGTTGTTGCCGCCAACTATTATTCAAGTATTTATTGCTTTGTACCTTTGACTGTTGTTTTGGCGATGTTAACAACAGCATGCGCAGCGGCAGTGGCAAAAACAACAAAAACTAGCGTTAGTCATGAGCTCAGCAGTCACTATGTTTGCTTCTTCGTACGTTAAGCTGCAGATGTTTTTGTTGTTGTTGTTGCTCATATTCCCCGCCAGCGCTCTTTCAACCGCTCAAATCACATTGCTGCCGCTTGCCACTTCGATCTGCACAACCTCAGCGCCGCTGTGCTCTCGCAGTTTAGCCGCTTACTTTTTCATTTCAAGCCTTTTGTTGTTGTTGCACATTTGTGTTTCTACACATCTTGCTCATTTGCTCTCCGGATACAATTAATTTTTGCTTGCTAGCGTGTAGCTAAGCACAAGTTTAGTTTCTAAGCTGTTTCGGCGTTGTTGTTTTGCCTGCCTTTTTGTTGTAGTTTTTGAAAAAATTTGGCGCGCAATTTTGCCTTCTTAATGTTATCTGTTACTCTTCCCTAAGCACAGCCATCGCAGCACCCTTGCACCCCGCCATGTGACGGCACTTGTTCATGCCGCTGCCGCGTCTGCCTTCTGCCACCTTGGGCCAACGCTTTCGGCAGCCTCTTCGCCTACCGCAGCCAGCTGCCTGCTGCTAACTGCTAACTGCTAGCTGCACTACTATTTGTTTCAAACAATATAAATAGTGGCCTACGAAACTGTTTCAGTATCAAATTCAATTCAACCATCTTCGCAAGAAGAACAAACAGCTAAGTAGCTAAACAACTTTTGTGTGTGATAATTCAAAACCCAAACAAGTGAATATACAAAATGAAGGTACGCCAATACAGTAATCCAAAGGAACAGTTTTCTAAATAATATATATAAATAAAAAAAAATATTTAAAAAATATATTTTATTTACAAAAAACCGCAAGTGCCTCACAGTGCTGCCAGCAATTTGTAAGCTGGGAAAATAGAGTTTCTAAAGGACATCATTGACATAAATGTATAAATGTGTAAAAGGGTTTGCTGGCTGTAGAGAGCCAACGCGAAAGTCAATTTGGTTTTAATACTTAAATGAATAATAATAAAGCAAAATGTGTTTTGGAAGAAATAATGAATCGTTACAGCAAGCGAACTCAAAGAGCAAATTGGAAGGAAATAATTTTTATAATATTGAGTTTTCAAAAAAAAAATTTTTTTTTATAAATTTT
>NW_017536741.1:1543391-1572747 GCF_001853355.1 Bactrocera latifrons | reverse complement strand
AATTTTATTAAATACTTAATTTTAAAAAAATTTCGAAAATTCTTTGAAGACACAAATTTTAAAATTAAAAAGCAATTAAAAAAAAATTTCGAAAATTCGTTGAGGAAATTCAAAAAAGAAAAAAAATTGAAACGTTTCAGAAAAAATTATAAAAAAAATTTTACGAAAAAAAATTTTTTATTAATGTATTTTTCACATAATTTTCTCACTGTGTACGGCTTTTATTCACTGTCGTTTCACATATGCACAAATGCAAAAGAAAACATAAGTAAAAAAACTGCAAAGCTCTTCTACACTACATAGTACTCAGCAATGTGTAATTCATTCACACCTTTTCTTTGCGTACAATTTACTTGCAACACATACTACAATGGACTTACTAAATGACTGACTGCTGGCTGACTAACTGACTGACACTTGCTACTAACAACCAATGCTAACAATAACAACAACAATTAGCTTGTCATAACAAGAAGAAGAAGTGTTGCAGAACATGCAAAAAATACAACAAATAAAAAACGACAACAACAAAGCGAAACAATGCGAATTACATTGTCTGCCAGTTGGTAAGGAGAGGAGGCGAGCGGAATGGAGAAAATGTGGTGTGAAAATACACATATGTATGTACAGGTACATGTGTGTGTGTGTGAAGTTGGCAGCGAGTGCGGAATTTCCACAATATAAATGTAAATTTTTTCTGAAACGCTGTTTGAAGTGGCTTAGAGTCATTTGGGGTGTGGTTAACGGTAGCTTTAAGAGATAAAATGTTGACCTGAGCGTACAATGGGGGGGGGGCTCATAAAGAGTGACAGGGATTATTTGTAGATATAATAACTGAAATTATAACCAAATTGATTTAAAATGGAGGAAAATTAGAAATGATTTGGAGGTTTTGTGGAGGATGGCTTAAGAGGAGCTTGAGATTGGCTTAAGAAAGACTTGAGATGAGCTTGAAAATCACTTCAGAAGTGTTTACATAGATTTATGTGTATAATTTAGGTGTTTGTATAAGAGCTTAAGTTGTTATAAAAAGTCTTAAAATGATTTGTAGAATTGTTGTTGAGAAAAAGTTAAGAAAATGTTTGAGATTGTATTGAGAAAGACTTGTAAATTACTTGAGAAACAGTTGAGAAGTATATAAATGGACCTAAGATGAAATCTAGGTGTTTGTGCAAGGGTTGCAATTGCTATATGAAAACTATTTTTAAAATTGTAACTGAGAAAAAGTTGAGAAATGCTTGATTTAGTTTTGAAATTAGTTTGAAAAAGTGTTGAGAAAAATGTATGTTCTATAAAAAAGTGGTGGTGATGATTTAAAAATTGTAAATACAAAGCCAAGTTGAAAAAGTTTTGTTACTGGTTTGAGAAACTATTGAGAAAGTGTTGCGAAACTATTGAGAAAATGTTGAGAATTATTTAAATTTAATGAAAAGCCGCTGTGATAATTTAAAAAGCAAAAATAATAAAAAAAAGTGGAAAAAGACATGACATTGGCTTGAGAAACTATTGAGAAATCATTGAGAATATTTTAAGCCAACTGAAAAATACATTTGAGTATATTTTGCATAATCAGGCTGCTCAAGAGCTTCATAAAGTATTAAACAGACTTTAAGAAAATGTCGAGAAAGACTCAAATTTGTGTAACTACTGAAATTTTAGGCTTCTAAAAATGTTCAGCACAGCAAAATATGAAAAATTCCACCAAATAATAAACTTAAACACCAAAAGCGAAAAATATTAGACGGGAAAGGGTTAAGAATCTATACACAGTCACTTACACCAACACACGCTTACATAATAAAAATGCATGTAAATTCAACTATTTAGAGTGCTGTTGCCTTGAGCTTGAAAATCATAACGTGCGCTTCGTTAGCGAATATTCACAGGCCAATATACATAAGTATAGCGCATAAATATGTATTTAGAACAATGCAAAATACACATATTTACATTCATATAAGTTTGTTTGCAAGCCGCTGCAGTTGCCTGCCACCACATATGTGGCTTAATGAAGCCGTTCGAGTGTTTTTAGTGTTTTTCCTGCTTATACTCAAGCACCATGGCACACATAGCCTTGCATGCCTTACATACATATACATGTATGCGTGTATGTATGTATTTATGTTGGCATGAGTGCGCACATTTCGGTGGTTTGTTGTTTTACTGGCCTTGTTGTTATTGTTTTTTGTTATTATTTCATTCATTGCTTGAAGTGCGCTGCTTTATCGACTGCATTCACTTGGAAGGCTGCAGCAGAAGTGAAGGGAAAGAACAGTTGATGGGGAAATATTGAGTTTTCAAAATTAAATAGAATACAATATTTTAAGAGAAATCGATTAAGCGATGAGCATGCAATTGAGGAAAAAAAGAACCTGCAAGCATTAAAAAATTTTAAAAAATTATTTTTTAAAAGTTGAATTTTGATTACTTGAAAAAAAATTAAAAAATCTCAATTTGAGTTAGAAAAGTCATGCAGCAAACCAAAGTTCAAACATCCTAAAGCATATTGATTAGTATTCATATTTTTGTTGTAATCTCAACTGTGTTTTCTCAAAAAGCAAACGTCTGGCTCAAAATTACCCGCTTCCTGCATACACAGCAACTTACAGTTATTATTTGAAGTAGGCAGCAGAAGTCATTAAAAAATCTTTAAGATGCTGTAAGAGCCAATGGCCAAGTAACGCTCCACTATAACAAAAAGTTTTATAGAAACAATTACTTTTTTTTTAAATACGTTTATACACACTTTCGTCTGCACTCAGCTAATATACGAGACATGCATGGCGCTTAATTTGACAAACCATTCGTCTTGAGGCGTTAAAATGCTTAACCTTTTTTCGCAGCGTATTTTCGACAAATCGCCATGCAATAAATAGCATGTCACAGTTACTTTTTCCAACGGTTTCCCACCGTTTTTTTTGGCGTGTGTGGTAGGGCAAACGAAAGACTTAAGCAGCGAACCTCTGTGGAGTTGAGTTTCGGTAGCTACGCATAAGTGGAACACTGTTCACTTAATAAATGGTTTATTGATTATGAGCACTTCTTACGAATTTTAAAGTAAAATATATGCTGATTGTACTATCTAAGTACACTTTTCAAAAATCAAAGCTGTTTGCAAAATTATTCGAAAACACTTTCACTCAATATGATTTAGTTATAATTTAGGATTTTGATTTCACATTTTTTTATCAGCTATAAAAAGCAAGCTTTGTGGTAACACACGAGTTATGTAATAACTAAATAATAAAAATCGTTAGCTGCCATAATAAAAGTTGTCAAAACGAGGCGCAACGATTTTTAACTGCTGAAATCAGGCGCCTTATGTAATGAAGACGTTCTTCTCGCACTAACTATGTATGTTTCTGCCGTTAGTGTTAAAATCATTCACTTAAGCAGCAATCAAAATTTATTGCCAACACAATTAACGCTTGCTTGAAACAATTCATCAGTTAATCAACATAAATGAAAACTAAAAGCAGAACTGAAAAAAGATTAAAGAGAACACAAAAAGCGTCTTAAAAACAAAAACTATAACTGCCGCTTGTCAGCCACTGGCAGTCATAAGCAATCACGAATCAAGACATCGCTGATGGTCATCAAAATGATTTATATGGCCGCAGGCAAAAAAATTTCGACGGCACGTACGCAGCTAAACGCATGGTCAACTTTCAATTAAGAATGACAACTAACGGCGCAGAAGATGTTAGCGCGGTTGCATGCAACTTCAGACCTTGCCGCACTTATAAGAATGCCACACGTTCATCATTGCAACGAATGTTGCAATAAAAACGCTGCAAGTACGCAAAGACTCAGGCTTTTGCTGTCGAAAATTTTTTTTGGTAAGCTCCTCATTAAAGCGCTTTGCCAGTTGTGGCAACTAATGAAGCGCCACTTTCAAATTGGTAATATTTCGCCTTTTGAGTTGCAACCACAAACTGTGGCAGCACAGCAGCGCTCAACTACAACAATTGCCACATAACGTTTTTCGCTTTAATTGTATTTCCCAGAACGTGTATGAGATAACGGCAGTGCAATAAATTAAAATACATGCAGCAGCGGCGGCATCTGTGCTCGGCTTAAGCGCAGCAAAGTTGTCATATGCGGCGGCGATTTTAATTAAAAATAATTAATGCAATAACGCAAATATAAAATAATTAACATTTTTTCTAATGTAATTTTTCTCCACGCTGCGCGTAAGCACAAAATCTGCATACGAAATTCAGCTCGCTCCAGCAACAACACAGCGCTTTGCAACATTGCACATATACAATGGCACCACCGCCTGAACGCGTTGCATTTCTTGCTTCATGCACATTGCTTGGCGACCCAATTGCCAGCATTTACAATTTGTCGCGCCGTTGCTGTGAAATCCAACTTATTTCCTACCCAAATTCTCGGCGACAAGGCAAAAAAAAGATCGAAAATAGTCAAAATTTTGCAATCGCTCATTCAAACGCGCGACGCCGCTGGGACGCTGTCGCCGACTTACGAACTGCAACAGCTCATTAGCATGCGCAGCAACAGCAACAATTGCTACGCTTCGATTTAGCGACGCTTGCGTCAACAGGTGATTGTCGCTTTTTGCTTGACTGCGGCTGCGCGCGCGTATCCGTATAGCATTACCAGCCTTTGTGCAGCTTCTCCATTTCGAGCGCACACACGGCGCCGCTGCAGAGCATGGACTGACAACTGTCATCGTCATGCATAAAATGTTAATTTCCTCTAATTACAAGTTGCACAGCGCATGCGAATTGCCGCGAGCGTTCCGGCTCACTCACTGCTCGACGCAGTTCTAGTTTACCAGCCGAGCGCCGTAGTGCCGCCTTAACAGTTGAGTACGAAGACGTTGTACGGCGGCGGCGCTATGGCCTCAGGGTGTCTCGCGGCGTCTGGCAGCGTCTTAGGCACGTTATCGCCGCGCATCTGACAGATTTATTAGATTAGATCTGACAACTTAATTGCCATTGTTTGCACTTGTTTGACAGCGTTCACGTGTAGTATTTTGAGTAGTTTGCTTTTTTTCTGTCTTCTCGTCCAGATTTGCCTCGTATTTGCCCAAATGCAAATGTTAATTAAGTTTATAAATTTTCATGTAATACAATTAGGCAGACAATAACGCTGAGTTTAAGCCACAATGGGTTATAAAAGTTAATTGAAAATGCGCTGTGCAAGATTTGGGCAGCAGATAAGCGTGTGGGCGGTGCTTAATTGGATATTTCGACAATAATACAGAAACTTTAAGTACATTAAACGCTTGAGAGCACACATTTGCATGCATAAAGGGTTATTTAAATTTCAATTAAGCTATCAAAGCACAAACATTAATTGCCTAACTGTGCCAGTTGTAACCTTTGTAATTTGCTAATTCTTTCTTTTTTTAATTATTTTTATGCTCACAGTGCTTCGCAACGATAGCTCTACTTGTCTGCGTCTCGCTCGCCCGTGCCGAACCACCAGTGCCCCAAAACCAATACTTGCCCCCCAACCAAGGTGGCCAACAGCCCTCAGCCCAATACTTGCCGCCCACCCAGTCATTCCAGTCGCCCTCCAGCAACTATCTGCCACCACAACGTAGCGGCGGTGCTGCTGGCGCTCCACCCAGCACCAGCTATGGCGCGCCAGCTGCCGGTGCGCCCAGCTCACAATATGGCGCTCCTGCTCTGACCGGTGCCATCTTCTCCAAGCAGCAAGGCGGTAATGGCGGTTATGGCAGCGGCAGAGGCAATGGCGGTTATGGTGGCGAGGAACAATACGGTCCAGCTAAATACGAATTCAAATACGACGTGCAAGACTACGAATCCGGCAACGATTTCGGACACATGGAACAACGCGATGGTGATTTGGCTGTTGGCCGTTACTACGTGCTCCTGCCCGATGGCCGCAAACAGATTGTCGACTACGAGGCTGATAGACATGGCTACCGTCCCACCATCCGTTACGAACAGGTCAACAACGGTTTCAATGGCAATGCTGGCGCCGGTGGACGTGGCGCTCAAGGTGGCCAATTCGCTGGCTACCAATAAGGTGCGCAGGCCATAGAACGCGTGTCGTTAAACAAGTGTAGACGATCCTTGCCAGACGTTCAAGTGCGGTTTGGCGTTGTGTAGAGAAATAGAAAGGAAGAGCGTGAGAGAGGATGTGCGAGATGAAAATATTAAAAAGCATTTACCGTGACTTGCGCGGCCTATCGCCAAGTGTCTAAGTTTATTAATACTTTTTTGTTTATTTTTGCTACTTTTACGTTTTCATGGTTTCCGTTGTTAGTTTAAGCCAAACAGTTGAGATTATAAGCTTCATTTACTATGTAGGTGTGTGCGTGCTTTGCAAGCGCTCGAAAGCGCCGCACAAAAAGCTTTCACTTTCATCTCATTACACCACCCGCCGTTACAATATCGGCTCGCCTCTTTCGTGTCTCTCTTTCTAASTGTCACAACAACAACAAACACACTTGATTCTTCAAAGCAACTCCACAAAGCATACGACAACTAATCAATCAAACGATGCCCGTCACTTGCCATTTGCTTCCGCCATCACCAAAACAACAACTACAAATCAAAGCAACAGAACTCGAGACATCAGCAAGCAGCAATGCCAACAGCGCTTTGCGGCGGAACACACTTGTTGTAAAATTTGTTATTCGTTAAACGTAGCAGTTATCTCCATCTATCTTAGCCAATAAGCACTCTCATTTTAGTATATTTCAACTGCAGCTTTTGAAAACTCACAACACAAAAGCATACAATTTTGTATAAAATACCAGCATACACATACATACTCTCATCCATCCACACACACATGCATCCCATAAACTTAGGAGGAAGCACACAGTATGCCCACGAGATTCATTATACTCTTTTTACATAATAATCATCCACTTTTTATATTATAAATGCAAAAACAAAACAAAAATACATATGTAAAAACGGTCATTGTCGTTGTGAAGCAACAGCAATAGACAATAATGTAATAACGTGTAAGCCAGAACAATTGTGCATGTCATAAAAATATCAATAAAGAGCATTTTTGTATAAAACAAAGTTTAAAAAATAATCCTGCATTTCATTTCGAAGTGGAAACAAAAATATTTGATCATCAACAGGTAATAATTGGAAAATTTTAAATTTAAAACAAAAAAAAAATATTTTCAAATGACTTAAATTTATAACTTGTAACGAAGAAAATTGTATTATTTATAAAATTAAAAAAGAAATCACTTTTTAAAGAAATGTTTTCTAAAATTCGAGATTGGGCAGCCCTCGTGCTGCAATCTAGCACCTCCTATCTTTATCTTAAACTTTGAAATTTTTCTTGGTATCCACTCACGAGCGTCATTGTCTTGTTTACAGTGACTTAAAATATTCATCGCAGCAAAAAAATTATATTAAATCGAACAAATTGTGTAGTCTACGTAGATATTTCGAGATTGCGCAATCCTAGTGCTGCAATGTATCAACTCCCATTCCCGTAAAGTTTGGCATTTTTGATGATATCCATATTCAGACCGTTTTGACGGTCTATCTGTTATTTACAGTGACCTAATATATTCATCTCAGCCAAAAAGTGTGAACAGCTTGACATTTTTATTGTTATACATACTAAGAACCCTTTGATATTCGAACGCTATTTGCCAGAAAAAATGGTTTTAAATCGTGAACATTTTCGCGTTTGTACTTTTGTAACTTTCGACGAGGAGACGAATTTCGTGAATGTCGTCCAAACTCAGTTGTTGCTCCGGATACTATGGATGATGAGCGCAAACTTGGACGTGAGAAATGTTAGAAAAATTCTGTAGACAACCTATCTTTCCACTGAAGGAAATAAGTGGCTAGAGCTTTTAAAGTTTAGGAGTACTTAGATAATTTGTAGAGGAACCGGAAGCTTATGCTTAAAACCAGGAGCAACATTTGCAATAACGGACACATCAAGTCATATAAAAGTCAAAAAATATTGTCACAGATAGAATTTTGAAAAAGAAGAAAAAAGGCTAGAGCTTTTAAACTGAAAGCTCATAAAATTACGTATATAATTTGTAGGCGCATCAGGGGTAAGGAAGCCAAAGGTCTGGCCACACTCCAAGCGTCATTAAATGAGAGGCAATAAATTCAAATTTGACAGTTGGACAAAATTTACGAGCAGTTAAAGGCAAAAGAAGAAAAAACTCAATTCTCGAAAACGATGTCAAGAGGCATTTAACTGTATCAGCTTATGTATCGATTTATCAAATATGTATAAATATCTACAAGACAGCGCATGAGCGGACGTCGTTTCAAGCCCGAGCGGTGGCGTATGCGCAGTCTCAAACTCATTACACAATCGGGCAAGTTGAAGTGGCAAACAGTTATAAGCGTTTAATACGTATTTCCCCGCCACACTATCGATGAGTAATTGCAAAAAATAAAAAAATCACGCATAAAAACATACATAAATATATAAAAGCTTACATCTGTAGCTGCCTTCTCAGGTGCACAAGAGGATGTGCTTCATCTGCGGCAGTAACAGTTCCTCAAACAATTGATCGAATATTATTTTTATGCCTTTTTTATTAACAAAAGATGTGTTAATACTTTCAAAAATCAAAACGTTTTTCAGTCAAAAAGTTAAGCAAAACAAAGCTGAATCCGTTATATCATTACTTCGAGTTTAACTGCAATATTGGTATAACTTTCCTTGCTTGCAGTGCAGTACTTATAAGGTAGGCATGCTGTTCATTAGTTTCTGGCAGGCTTCTGTTGTAATTTTGTTAACTTGCGCTGTCACTTGATGCCAAAGTTCGCCAGGATTACGGCGAACTGAATCACTACTTTCCAAAGACCTTTGAGTTCTCCCCAAAGGTCTTATATTGGGTTGAGGTTCGGTGATTGCGGTGGCAAGTCAATCTATTTTATCTTGGAAATAACTTTTTGTAGTTCATAATGCTCTTGAAAGGTTGAGTTCTCAAAATTGAGACCCACTGTTTCAAGTTTCCTGAGAAATTTTGTTCGAAAATATGAATATATTCGAATCCTGTGACATTTTCCGACCCCATACCAATTCATACAACTCAAAGCAACAACGAACCGGCAACAAATTTTAGTCTCGGTCTTACAAGCCTCGACGATGAGCTTTATTTTGGTCTCGTTGGAGCAGATCCCTTTCTTCCTTTCTGCGAATCTCGGCATCAATTTTTACTTACTGCTTTGTTAGCCTTTTAGCAGATCATTTTTTTCCACAGCTACTTATTGGTTTACATCGCTTTATCACATGAACCTGTCGTGGTATACCTAATTATTTTGCGCTTCAGTGACCGCCACAGAAGCTATGTTGGTTCTGGCTACACTTTTTGGCAAAATTTACATTTTTTTAGTATTATGGTATCCCTACTCAGAACGTTTTGGCATACGAGTGTTATTTCTGTTGTTTACAGTGACTTAAAATATTCATATCAGCCAAAAAATAAATTTTGAACATTTTCGCGCGATTAGTTTTTGTAACTAATAAGCTCAGAAAAGCACGTGAGTTTGGTAGCACGCTAGTTAGCAAAAATGAAATAGTAGCAGTACTATTAACAGTGCTTTTAACGCAATACATATTTTTTGTCATCAACAAAGGAATATTAAAAAATTGTGCACATTCGATCAATAAAGTGAGGAACTGTAAGTTTGTGGCTTCATGTTGCCACAGGCTTTGTGCTACAATTACTTTGTTGTTGCTGTACAAAAATCTATTATTTTACTTTCCGTTGCGTTGTTGATGTAGGTTGTGACGTCTGCCGTGTTGAAATTGCCACGATTTTACAAAAAATTTGGTTTTCAAGCAAAAAAGTATAAAAAATTGATTTCATCTTTCCTCCGACAAGTGTTCAGTAAGTGCGGGTTTATCTCGAGAGCAAATAAAACATTCGAATATGTGTATATATGAGTGCACTTGCCGTYTAATAGCAGCACTTAAGTATGAATATTTGTTTAAAACAAAAAACAAAACAATTTGTGTTTGTGGCAAGTAGGCGTAATAATCACACCAGATCTCAAAATCATAGGCAACAAAGTAAACGCATTTTATTCGAGCGAATTTCGAGACAATTTCAATAAAACCAATTTGTGCGCGCACAATGGTTGTTTTACGTATACACATACATACATATGTATATTGTAACAATAYTAAATTAGCGGTTGCCATGTCTTTAATTAAATAGGCTGTAAGGGGCACTCAAATAGCACGCGACTGTACAAACCCTTGTCTTTTTCGCAAAAGTTTGGCTTTGTATGTGAAAGAAATGTATGGCATTTCAGATATTTAAAGTTACCGTTATAGTAGTCGTTATATAATTATAATATTATCAAACTTAATCTGAAATTAATTGCATTAGTCAAAGGTGAAATATAAATGTTTTTTCTTTGCTCATGACTAAGTCATTAATTGCAATTTTGCTTTGCTTAATAATAATTTATATAATTTTATAAATAAAAACTTTAAGTGCTTTGAAAAGCAATAATTTTATTTATTATTAATCAAAAGGTGCATCCAACAAAAACAATTAAATTCGAAGCGAAAATTGTTATTAAAAAATTAAATAATTATTAAATGAATTTATTGGTGGTAAATATTTTGGCAAGAAAAGCAATTAACAAAATAACACTACATATTTTCGCACAATTCCTCTTGTCGTGCCGTTTACCGCTATTAAAAAACGTATGTATGTATGCAGCGACAACAATATACCACGATCAGGCACCCCAGAACAAGTGCAAACAAGAAACAACTTGCGCACTCATCTTTAATTGACACACTCGTCATTGACGGCCAAGTTGAAGTTGAATTTGGAAAAAGACAAGGAAAGGTCAAAGACTGGTGGCGCTACAAGCCAAACGCCAGCTTGCGAAACAAGCAGCTGGAACATTATATGGTATAAAGGCACTTGTTTTCTCACCTCTTCATACATACAAGTATATGCTTAGTTATTTACATGAATATTTATATGTACATATATTACGAGTGCCTCCAAAATGCTGTAGCATGACCAGTAGTCGCGCTAACCATATTAATTTAATTGTTCGTCCACTTTACGCGGCTCCAATTGTTGTTGTGTGTACTGGTATGTGTAATTGTACAATAAATATGAATGAATTTTTAAATTTTTGGTTATATACACGGCAGAGCAAGAAAATTGCAGTTGCCACTCAAGTAAACACTTGGTTATGTTAGGTCAGGTTATTATAAGTCGTCTCATTTGGACAGCGTTTGTACGCCATTCCGTTGTGGTACCTACAAACTCGTCTATACTAGAGCATAGACCTTTACAAATCGAAAAACGCACAGATTTATTGAGGCGGCGAATGCCAGTTTCGGCTATGCCTCCTGGTTCGCCGAAGGTAAGACAGAAAGAGTCCTGCAAAAGCTGGACACTGTCTACCATATCCTCCTCCATACAACTTTGACAACTAACGGAAGAACGGAACCTTACCTAAAATTCCCCCTCCAAACTTCCCTTCTAGCTTCGACCCAGCCGTGAAAAAGCTCAGTGCGCCACTTCTCCAGTGACTTCTCTTTATTCATACATATATCCCTCAACGGTATGCCAACAAAAAAAACAAAGCCGCTACGTTTAAACACATGAATATCTGAGTGATCACATAACAAATTCGTCTAAAAAAAATAATGTAAAATAAATAAATAAAAAATAAACGTGTCAACCCCGCTAGTGCCACAAAAGCAAATGCACACTCAAGTACACGCTGTTAATACGGTAACAAGCAATACATATAGGCATATAAAAATATGCACACATTAACAAATATACGCGAATTTACGATGAAAACTAAAAATTAATATTCATCAGCGTTCACACTGAGGATGTAGCCATTTTCGGCTAAAGTTTTTTCCTTTTAGTTGTTGTTGTAACAATTATCGCTGCATTTGTTTTATTAGCAAGCTTGCATGTTTCTACAATATTTTAATATAATTTGCGCATGCGTAAATCCCACCCTTTTATTGTCGGCCGCGTTGACATCAGCAACGCAGCAACATTGCAGAGAACGTTATGCATAGCACCTTAGCACAGTTTAGTGCATTCGATTACGACGTGCCTGAAATTTCAATTATTACAATTTACCACTTGGAAGCTTAGTCAATTTTATATTTTGCATTGCACTTTTAATGCATATTCATTAAACTTAGTGCATTTTGGGTATAAAAATGTGTTTTGTTGCATTGCACGAAACCAGTTGTGGGTAATATTCGTTGTGCTGCGGTGTGAAAAACTGTCCAGAAATGTTGTGCCTAAAGGTTGGTGAAAACAAAAGAAATATGTTCAAAAACAGAAGTTATAGAAATTAAATCAAATGTTGAAATATTTTTAAATAGTGTTTTTCAAAGCAAATTTATTAAAAAGTGCAAAAAATTTAGTAGTATTCCGCTAAACGGTAATGAAATCGATTAACAGTTAGGGCTTAGTGAACTGATTCGAAATTACTAATGTGTGTTAGAACATTTCCTCCACAAAATTAACTACTACATCATGGCGATAATATCTAAAAGAAAAACGAAAACTTTAACCACACGTTTCACTCTCTTCCACAGACCGGTGTTATTTGTTTACTATTTGCTGCCTGTGTTCTAGCTGAAGCGCCATATGCCGCAACAGGTTGGCGTCCACTGCGCCCGTTTAACTTGCCTACTGACAACTTGCCTCCACCACGTGATATTGAAAAGCAAAGACAACCTCCACAACCCATATTTGATGTAGAACTCAAAAAACAGCGTATTGAATATGTGGGACAAATACAAGAAAATATTTTGAGTTCTCCTAATGCATACTTGCCACCAAGAAGGCAGAGCACTGATTTGGATTTAAAAGTACAACGCCCACCCTATCAGAAGCCAGGACCACAATTCGTTTTGCAAACAGCTGGCTACCGGCCACAAGGGCAACAGAACACACGCATATTTCAAATTTCAAACAGCAGACAACAACCAACAGGAGAACAAGGTTCTCTGCGTCCACAAAAACCTAAACACTTCGCTTTTGGAGTGCAACAACAGTCTACTTTATCACGACCAGCACAAACYTATGGGCCACCAAGCAACGGAGGAGAACAAAAATTTACCATTAACTACCCGGACGATATAGAACCACRTCAAGCGGATGCTGAATTGGAGGAAGCAACGCGTATTGCCATTGAAGCACTTAATGCAGCTAAAGACGCATACAATCGTCAACTCGAAGCTGATGCAGTGAATAGTGATGATGGCGCATCTGAGGCAGATGTGCAGGAGGTTAACGTTGACGGTACAAAGAAAGCAAGTGTCGGCTACCCCGTCTCRCGTGCGACTCGTGGTCAATATTATGTTTTGGGACCTGATAATCGCCTGCAGTTGGTGCGTTTCACAACTACACAAAGTGAGGAGGAAGCTCGAAAGAATGGTGGTTTCACTGCACAATTGCAGTATACGCCTGTAGGTGAAATTAACGATCCGATTTTCAAATCCAACAGMAACGGGCAATTGGTGAGAATTGTTAAAAAATAATAGCGTGGTTCACGTTAGATGCGTACTATACTATTGGTTGTATAAACATACCTATAGCAATAGACCAAAACATGGTTAAGGTGTATGTACAGATGTAAATATGTATGTAAATGAACAAATATATATACATACCTTTTAGATGTAATGATTTKTGTTTGTTTTCTTATTGGACGAAATAAATTCTAATAATTTCATAACCAGACTTCCGCACTTCATCTTACAACACTTGCAAACACACACACAAATTAGCATAAAGGCTTTTGAAAGAACTGGCAAATGACTGCTGCAAACACCAGTTTCATTCACTGAATTGGAAGAACTCACACTTTACACGCAGTATTTTATGCACTACAACGACATTTATTACCACCTTCATTTCTATTAGCTTAATTTTTAGTATAAATAAAATTAAATTCAGTWACCGACGCCACCGGAAAGCGGTAAATTTTTTACTGAGCTAACTGTCAAAAACTGTAAAAGAGGAAAGAAGGAAAATAAAACGAAATACCCAAGAGCTGTGAAGTTGCCAAACTACACGAAATGAATTTATTCGATTAAATTATTTATATTCARTAATGTGAAATATTCCAACTGTAACCAATAAATTTATGGGAGTTTTGCATACTTATTATACTATTGTTATAAATTTTTCGATAWTATTACCGTTGCTGTAAGAAATTCACAATATTCCACAATTGCYCTAAATCCAAAATCCACCATTTTCTGTTAAGCCTTTGCTTATCACAATTATCACCTTCCGCTTTATATGACATTCGCAGTATAGCACTGTTTTTCATCGCTTGGTTGCGCATAGCACGATAGTAATATTTATATTTTCTAGTTTTTGTTGAAAAAAAGTAGCCTTTATTTTCTGTAAAAATATTAGAAATTGTATTAAAACAATATCAGACAATTGTGTGTTAAATGGAGTTTGAAATAAATAAGTCCAATTAGAACAGAAGCCAATGAAGTGAAGGCATGGTCAATACATTTTTCACTGTTTTTTTTTTTCGTTTTGGTGTATGTTAGTTTGTGTGAATGTACTGCTCGGAGCGGCAAACTATAAAGGAAATAGATAAATAAACAAAAAAAGCCAGCCCACGAAAAAATATAAAAGGTAACAAAACAAGTCAGTGATTGAAGTCTGCCGCGTATRTGTTCTACGTGATGTTGTTGTTGCTATATATATAACACGTATGGTGTGCGAAAACGAAATAAGCATAAATATTTACAATTAATTTTGCGATTTGTGCTTATTTACGAAGGCAATAAGTTTTGTTCATAGCGTTATGTATGTGTGTATGTATACATATGTGCAGTTGTTTACTAGACGGCCCAAAATAAGCAATTTTTCCTCATTTCTACTAAAAACATGAACTCAAGATTCATTTATACCAATAAGAAATTTGAGCTATTTTATTAACAATATTTTGACCACATTTTCAACTTATTTTCACAAACAAGCAACTACCACGTACCAGCGGAAAAAACAAAACTTACTTGACGAACCAGTTTGCTGAACAAACCTTTTAATTGTTTGAAAATGTTTTAAAAATATAAACTTCTTCTTTTACAGCGTATCAACYGCACCAAGAATAATAATGGAATTTATTTACAGAACATTTCAGTAGCTGTTTATGTGTGCATTRCTATAAACTAAACGCCTATAATGCTTAGCAATATGGAGTGGATATTTGTAATGTTTTTGCTCTTCAGCTGTGACGCAGTGGTGCTGGATGATTTCGATGGCAGTGACACAGTTACAGCCTCAAATACAAATACCACTAATCACATTAACAGTAATGTTCCTCTATTTTTAAGTAATACTAGCTTTAATGCATATCAGAAAGTAACCACGGAGTTGCCGAAAGTGGCGAAGGACTTTGTCACTGTGAATATCAATGCGCTACCGGTGGCGAAGCCGTCATCAACCAGTGTGCCGCCTCAAAAAGTGTCTATGAGACACAATACAAGTGAGGAATCTAACGCTAGCGCTGTAAGTAGCAGTATTATCGTACCATCGGCTTCTTCGCCATTCACCCAAACTTCAGCGAGCGTGTTTTTCACAAACTATATTAATCAACAAAATGTACTGGAGCTGGTGCGCAACATTGACGCGCGTTTGCGGATTATACGCAATGTTGAAATGCGTATTGCAACCATACAGGCGAGTTTCTATAAAAAATTATTGAATAACGTAAACTAAAAATATTTTTTTCTGCAGGAGTTGTTTGATTCGATGCATTTTAGTGGCAATAGCGCCGCACTAAACCTTGGCGCACAGAAGAATAGTAGCGACGCACAGTACAGTACTTTGTCGGCCACTCTAGAACAAGATTTGCAAATCTTCGGCAAGCGACTCGCCAAGAAGCTACAAAAGGCGACGCATGTAGTGCTGGAACTGCGAGATTTCTTTCGCACAAACATTACAAAAGTGCTGCTGCAGCAACATCTACAGACAACCGAATATGGTGATGAGAACGACGATGTCGATCCTGAAGCAGATGATATGGAGACGGTTGAAGATGATGAAGAAAGCGAGATTGATAGTGAAGAGGACGAATTCGATGTTGAWATCGATGAATTAGATGGTTTGGTGGACACAGCACATGACGTGCGTAATTTGCGCTTGTATTTGCACACATGCATACAAGCATTTCAAAGCAATGCCAACAATAGGCAAATAATTGCAGAATCGAATTACAACAAGCAGCAAATACAAATCCTAAACTATCTTAAGACTGATTTACCAAGCCATAAATCACAATACTTACAGCATTTCGAACAGACCAACACTTTTATGGATGAAGGTTCCTTTGAGGCGCGTGCCAATGCGTACATACTCGAAAAACTACAAACATTGAAGAATGCATTAATGAAAAGTGACTTTTCCATTGAGCTTACTAAATTRCCAACAAATGTGCGCAGCACAGCCTCAACAACAACTACAACTAACGCGAAACTGAAATTCCTAGGAAATCACTTTAAACATATATACTTCCTATCGCGCAGCGATCATGCCGACGACCTGCGCACACACTATTACGAAGACAACTACTTCCAGCAATTGTATGTATCGTCCATAAAAAATAAATACGTTTTTCTATTACTAGACGTCGGCTCGGCCATGAATATGGAATTGCTAGAACTAACAAAGGCATTAGGTAAAYTCGTTTAGTTCGTTGACTAAAAACAATAATATACATGATTTTTCCTTTTAATTTCAGCTGCAAATATCTTGCAACTGCTTTCGCCCAGTGATCTAATTTCCATAGCGACCGTGTCCGATGAGGCACATCTTATGCAGTTCGATACCTACCCAAACGACGCAGCAAACGGCGTCTTCTATGCGACTCGAGCACGTAAAGAAGAGATTCTGAACTATATACACTCACTTGCTGTGACAAAAGGCCAAACAAACCATTCGCTGGGCTTCGAATATGCCTTCCAAACGCTATATCAGCTTCAGAACATCAGTGTGATAACGGAACAAAATCCGATACAATTTATTTATGTCACGCGTGGTCTACTCACCAATCTCTCGGACACRATGCACGTGCTCCAAGTGATTGCAAACGGCCAGCGTCAATTAATAGATCCAATAGTTATACACACATGCGCGGTGGTCACCGATGAGAAGCGCATAATGTATGAGAAGCAATTTCTCACTGACATCGCCACACAAAACTACACTAAGTACAAAATACCGGTAAACGAATGGTTAGAAAGTGAGGCTGATCTCCAAGAATTGGTCGGGAAGTTTTTCGTGCTGACTAAAACGCAAACGGACGAACTGATGCGYCTGTGCGTTGCATTATTTCAGCATACATTTAGCGASCGATATTTGAGCCAGAGTCTGGAGGTGCAGCTGCCTGTGGTGGAGCCAATTAGTGGTGGTACGTAAAGCTTGTTAAAATAAAAATCAGTAATTATATAAAAGTAATTACATATGTACGCATTACAGACGCTATAGTATCGGTCACACATGCCGTGCCACCTTTCGGTTTGGTGGGCGTTAATCTTTATCTGACCGATTTGATAGAGGACGTAATCAGCTATGGACAACCGACACAAAACGCCAATAAAAATGAGTTCAGCTACGCATTCCTTATCGATCGTAACGGTATAACCATTGCGCATCCGGCATTTCCACGCCCCATGACACAGCAACAGACACCATTTCCCGTGGATATAGCCTTCTTGGAGAACTCAACGGATTTTGCATACACGAGAAAACAAATTCTACACGAAGAGCGTGGAAATCTAACGACGAACGTTTACCTCACCAGGGACCGTAAAATCGAGGTTTGGCCATGACGACAAAACAATTTTTATAATATGAATGTACTTTTTAATATAAAACTTCTAACCTGATGCACTGTTTTGATGTAATTTYAGTCTTTTGAGCGAATTTATCAATGGCAGTCCATATTGGGTATCTACATACTGTGCCTYGTGTCCACATTTAAAGCAGAAACAAGCCCCAGCAACTCATCCACGCCAACAAATACCGATAACAGCTTGCGAGCAGCAACTCTACAAGTGCCATCCGGCTTGCCGATAAACTTACAGCGTTTCAGCATAACCAAGGATAACACTGCGCGCTTCCACAACAATAATTATGACTATTTCTCCAGCATGGAATTGCTTTATCACCGGCTGGACCTGGTGCCGCCCCCAAATGGACAGGCATGCCGTTACTTTCGCCAAGTGGCCACTATGGGTATGTTAATTGTCYTACTCAAGTATGAAATATACTGAAAATTTCTTTTCAGATACCCCCACGCTTTTCTTGAGCGCTTCCGCCTTCATGTCGCCCTTCACCTTTCTACACAACAATCGTGTGAACTCACCACGTGCGCAGATACGAACGGTGGAGAGTATAATGGCTTACCTGAAAGACACCACTGGTCTTTTGGCCAATCCAGGKCTSCGACCACAAATACGTCAAGAAGTGAGTGCGCTCTATAATGCCATGCGACACTTGAAGAAACGACATCAGGATGCACGCGGCACACTCAAGAACTACATCATACGCCGCTACATAGCCAGTGTAAATGGCGTGCTTCAAGTCTACCCAGGTTGTTTGCTTAGCACCAATTATGATCCGACACGTCGGCCGTGGTTCCGTAAGGCACTACAACAGCCTGGTAAAATTATTACAACCGAACCGTATTTAGATGCTGGCGGTGCCGGGTACATCGTCACCATTGCGCATACGATTTTCGAGGGCAAATCAAATGCGTTGCACTCTGTTGAACGCGATGAACCGGTAGCCATTGTTGCACTCGACCTGCCCTACGCATACTTTTACAAAATGATACTGGACTCAACGCCCCTCTGTCARATGAAGCATATCAAATGYTTGCTCTTCGAAAATGAAGGTTACCTTATAGCGCATCCGAGCGTGTTAGAAGCGAGCACACAAACACGCAACCAACGMCGGCCACACGAGCACCTCACACACAAGGAATCCTACCTAGCGAACGATATACTCAATCATAAATCGYTGGTGCGCAAATTGGCCTGCGCGAACTACCARAACCGCACGCTGCAACGCTACTACGTGTTCAACACCTCGCTGAGCGACATTCTCACGAATGTAGTGCATGGCGAACGCACAAAATACGCCATCGCACTGGTCTATGGCAGCAAYATATTTGCCGCCGTGCTCAATTCGACCTGCGATGGCGGTGCCTTCTGCCCCTGCAGCACGATTGATCGCATTTGTTTGAATTGCAATCGCATGGATCARATGGACTGCGAGTGCCCGTGTGAATGCCCCATGGAAATGGARGTTTTCAATGTCGCAAAACATGCAGACCCCGCGCAGTCGTCTATAGCACGTTTTCTAAATTACACGCAACAGTTTTCGTATTGCGAACCGCCCAGCGAGCATTTCATTGCCTTGCCGCCGGTCAGCGCAGAGTACCAGCTGTTGCATTCGTGCGTCAGCATCAATTGTGACGTGTATGGCACGCAGAGTGAGTGTCTCGGTGTCATGGGCTGTGAATGGTGTCAGCAAGACCTAGACGGCAATGGCTTTACGGCGTCCTTTTGTGCCGCGCAGGCATCTTGCTTTAATGGTGAGCGCGAAACGCAAACATTTTCAGTTTTTTGCTTTAATAAACATTCTTTCCCTCCATCATAGGTGTGCTCTCCTCACTTACACCGTATGGCGATTTGGACGATGTGGACATAATCGCCGCACACAGCTACAATCCCGGGCAAAAGCCCAGCTCATACTCGGCCTTTGGTCCAGTGGGTGGCGCTATTATTGTATTGGYCTTCGTTATGGGTTTTGCCATATACTGCTATCGCCACAATATGGATGCACAATCGCAGGAACAATTCTATGTGGACTCTATGCAAGAAGAGAATTATGGTCTGCCGCTATCGCGCTTCAATTTCGACGATTGTCAAGCGCATGACGAACCACCCGGTGGTGGCAATGGCGGTTACGATCATCCGTCCGCACAGCGCAATCTTATACACCCCGCCGACATTTCGCCCTACCACATGTCCACCGGCAGCAGCTATCGACGACCGCCAAACGGTGAATCGGACCACGGTTACTCCACAATGACGCCGCACGAAGACTCCTCCGATCATCAATGTTTTGCGCTGGCCGAGCCACTGCTACTGCATGACAAACGTCACAGCAAATCCGACACCATGTCCATATCAACCTCCATATCGAGCCCCACAAACCGCCACCATCAACCGCACTATCAAAACCCATACCTCAACCATCCAGCACCGGCGCCGACGCAAGCGAAAGATATCTTGCCGACGCGYTACCAAATAAACTCACCGAAGAAGTACCAACAGGCGGTGACACCAACACGCCACATAGGCGACGCTGCACCGGTCTATGGCCAGACGACACTGCCGCTAAACGACTCGACCGAAGACTGCATGCCGGCACAGCGCTACATACTGGCGCCGGTAACGGTGCATAGACATATGGAACCGACGGAAACGTAGTTACTGCGTTGGCGCAATCGTTTTATGGCACTTGATCGCATATGCTCTTTGTAGTTTAGCCAATAAGTTGAAAGTATTAATCTAGCAAGTGTTTGCTTAACTTAAATGTGGGCTTAAGTTAAATTTAAGCCGCGTAAATCATGTGTAATGCTTTACCGCAATCAGTACTTCCAAGCGCCTACGTTTTAAGCAAATATTTACATATTTTTATTGTCTAACAGTTTTAGGCCTACACGCTTGTTTGTCAATTTTTGGAAGCATGCATGCATGTAGTTGTGTCCAGCTATCGCTTCTTGTTGCAGCTTTTTACAACAAATTTTATTAGCGTTAAGTTTGCATTTTAAGCTATTGATTAGTGTATATATTTAAGCTATCACACACACATACATACATACATAAATGTTGCATTTAAAGCTGTACTGTTACAAGTTACCTACGAACACATCACACACCGTCGCTACCTGCGAATTCATGTGAAAGTGAAATTGTCGCGAAATCGCTCTCTTTATAACTGTAATTATTAATATTACCACAATTGCACGTTCACAGCAACAACACGTCAACTGTTTTCCATGCGCTAACACTAACTAACGGCATTGTCATGTCACGACTTTGCCGAAGTTGTTAAAGCAAAGGCTTAATATTTTCTATTAAATAAGTATTACATGCCACCATCCATTAGATATATGTACGATTTTCGCCCATTAAAGTGTTTAAAGAAATTTGTTGTAATGAAATTGAGTGACTTAAACTGTTTCTTGCCGCATATAGTCGTCTATTAACTAGTATATAAATTGCATTTAGTCTGTCGTTAAGGCGCCACCTCGGCAATTCCATGCTTTCTTTGTTTTTTATTTCGATTTTATGTCTAAAAAATATAGTAAATAACATATTTAAAGTGAGGTACTATGTACTTATACAAAAACAAAAAAATTGTGCAGTAGTAAATGCATAAAAAAAGTACCGTTGTTTATCGAAGTAATTACTTTAAGCTAATAACTAATTGTTTACTCAAATAAAATACAACAGAATATGAACACTTCATTATTTACACAAACTTATGCTGCCGCTGAGGGCAGAACCACGGAGAAGTTTTTTAAGAATAAAATAATTGTAAGAAATTGAAAAAAAATTAAAATACTGTGTTTTCTTCGTCGAAATATGTGAGACGGTTTCCGATTTAGAGTTCCTTTGCGCTAAACAAATTGCAAACAAAAGACTTAAGTAACGAACTTTTCGATTATTTTCGATTTTAGTGCAAAAAAAAAACTTCCAAAAATGATCATCAAACCGAGTTTCATCTGAAGAAAACAAACGGCTTAAGCAACGAACTTTTCGCTTTTTTATTTTTTTTCAAAATACCGCTCTTTCTCCAACGAARATAAGTTGAAATACAAAATAAGCGTTCATCTTCGATAAAATACGTTCGTTACACGTTAAATAAATGAAAAGGTGTTAATTTATTTTTAATTGTTTTGAAAAGAAAAAATTCGAAAAAAAATTTTTTAAAGAAATTCGAAAAAAAAATAATAAAAAAATCGGAAAAAATCTTGTCAAAAGCGCTTGTGGTTTTCGTTTATATTAATAAAATTATAAAAATATCAAATGTATTTCAAAAAAAATTATTTTCGAAGATTAAAATTTCAAAATTTCACGAAAACTCTTTTTGAAAAGAAAAATTCGAAAAAAATAAGTTTTTAAAATTATTTTGAAAAGAAAATTGCAAAAAAAAATTCTAAAATTTTTTCAAACAAAAAATTCCGAAAAAAATCTTGTCAAAAGCGCTTGTTTTTTTCGATGTTATTAATTTCTATGCGTATCATTATAAAAATCTCAAATGTATTCCAAAAAAATTTATATTGGTTCGAAAATAAAAATTTCAAAATTGTTTCGAAAAAAAATCAAATTCATTTCGGAAAAAATTCACAATTACACATTTCGAAAAAAAAATTCAAAATTTTTTCGAAAATAAAATTCAAAGTAATTTAGAAAATAAAATTCAAAGTAATTTAGAAAAAAAAAATTCAAAATTGGTTCGAAAAATTAAAAACTTTGAAAAAATTTTCAAACGAAATAGATACTTCAAAATTTTGTTAAAAGAAAAAAAGCGTTTTTAATATTCGATATTGACAATTTTCATATGTGATGTTTAACAAATTCCGAATATTTTTCGAAAAAAAATATAAATATTTATCGAGGACCAAATCAAAAGTTTTTCAAAAAAAAAATGTCAAAATATTTTCGAAAATTTAATTCGATTTAAATCAATAATTTAAATCATTAATAATTTCTATACGTCTCGTTGGGAAAATTTCAAAACGTTTTCAAACAAAAGAAAACAAATCAAAATTTTTCGCACAATCTACATATGTATGTATGTATGTATGTATATGTATGTATGAATGTATCGTTAGAAAGTTTTAAAGATTTTTTGAACTAAAAAAGGAAATCTTTCGAAAAACTGTTCGAAATTTTTCGAAAATAAAATCTAAATTTTTCGTTAAAATTTCGTTTCGAAAAAAAATTCAAAATCTTTTCAAGAAAAAAGAAAACAATTTCAAAATTTTTCGAACAATCTACATACATATATGCATGTATAAAAAAGTTTCAAAGATTTTTTGAAAAAAAATTTAAACTTTTTGAAATAAGCTAAAATACAAAACMAACGTTAAACTTCGAGTGACACAACAGCAAACAACTCGCAAAATGTCAACAAGCTGACAATAACAAATCAACGAGCTGCAAGTGAGACGTCAATCGAGGACAAACCGTTTGAGCGAGCGCCGCAACGCCCGAACGATGAGCAAATAAATACGGTAATGTGGAGTGCGACCATGATTTAGATGGAGCTGGCGGAGCTACATGTACGTTAGACGTGCTATTAGACGCACACAAACACATRCACCAAGGAGCCTGATCGSCGTGCAGTGGCCGACACATGCGCAGCCAGTGGTGTTTGTGTCCATCGGCTAGCGACTAGAGCAAGCATGTTCAAAGAACACGTTTCAAACGGTGGTGGCGTGAAAAACGAGAAACACTCTCACCGCCACTTTCATTTCACCGCACGATTAACTACGAGACGCTCTGTGGCAGTATGTCAATATCGTAAAGATTGTTGTTGTTAGTTGCATGCGCGCWTGTAGTCTAACATCAAGCTAATACCACCATATCCGATAATAGCTGCTGGAGGCTGCGTTGATGACAATATTTAGTCGCGGCCGCAACCAATCGRCCAAGTGGCTCACTGACTCAGTAGCCGAGCGCAATCATAACAATGTAGGCTGCGTGCATTTTGTTTTGAGTGTTACCGCGGTGCAGACGCGCGAATTTTCAATTGTCCAGCCAGCCAAGCAAACAGACACACAAAAATACATTCGATTTGAAGTCATTTGCATTTTAATCGCAGCCGCCAGTATGAAAAGTGAAAACGCGCATGCGCGACCTGTATTAAGCGCAAATGCAAGGAATGCACGCTGCGTAAGTAGAACTGTGTCAGATAAACACACCATAAACTGGACGTTGTTTACGAAACGTTGCTTGCTGGCGCTACAGACCTTGTTGCGCTTGGCATGCACTTTATTGGCGCTAAATAGCTGTTATACGCACACGCCAGCGTTGTTTGTGCAAGCTGCGCCYAGTCTCGCTTGGCATAATTCGGATTTGCGCACAAATGGCACGCATAGCATTGACCGCGCTTGGCCGCCTAACCTGCAGCACATCGATATTTGGAGCGCCATCGGGCAGTCGAGCTCCGCAGCTGAGCTGGCTGCTGACGAGGAGCCGGAAGTACAGTCATGGCATGTTATTGAGGACTTTCARTACGATGGTACTGATCTTGCAGCGCCTCATGAGCACACATCCGGTGGCCTTAACGGTACACAAGTGCAGCAGAAAGTGAGCAAAAGGCCAAAGCGTGGTAAGTATGAGTAGAGATGTGCTTTCTGAGCAGCAACTATATAAATTGTTATCTATTTGCAGTCAGWGATGCCATTGAAAAGCATTTGGAAAGCAAAGACACACTGGACCCGCCAAACAGTCGCCAAAATCGCGGTAAGTGACCTTGTGTGCATGCAAATTCTGCGTGAAAACTTTCTYCGTGAGCAAAAAGTTCATTTGCACCGTTAGCCATAACTGCGCAAACAAAAATATTAAGTTTGAAAGATTAAATGCGAGCAAAACGTTCCACTAACTGCACGAAATGTGATACAGGTTTGCTCGGAAAGTAGTAGGGTTGATTTTCTTCCACCGCGACTGTACTTCGAAGCGTGCGCGCACCGACTGGTTTCGGTAGGGGGCGTCCCTAGCTAACGAACGAGCGCCTGGAGAGACAGAACAAACATTTTCGCGCGACGTGTTTCTGTGAGCGGTGCAAGCCGAAATGTAGCGTTGAGCAGAGGTACACGATTAAATTCTGTGTGAAACTCGATAAATCTACGACAGAGACCTTTAATGCGTCAAGCAGGCTTACCCAGATGTTGCTTTAGCAAGAAGTGGTGTGTTTCGGTGGCACCAGGCCTTTTTAGAGGGCCGAGAAGAAGTCGCCGATGAAGACCGRTAGAATGAGCAAATCCAAGGTAAAAACGATGTTCTTTGTCTTTTTTGACATCAAAGGCATCGTCTACCGTGAATTTTTTGCTGCTGGAAATGTGATCAACGTCAACGCCAAGTTTTACGTGGAAGTCATCAAGAGACTCAAACGAAAGGTCAATCGGGTCCGACAAGACGTCGCAGCCGATTAAAAGTTGCACCACGATAACGCTTCGGCTCACAGCACCTTTCTTGTGAACCTAGCCAAGGCCGTCATACCAACGCTTCCGCAGCCGCTCTACAGCCCAGGTGTGGCCTCCCCGGACTTTTTTTATTCCYTGCCTGAAAAAGCCGTTGAAAGGCACGCATTTTGAAACAACAGATGGGATCCAAGCAGCATGCACCTTGGCTCTCAARGCTCGATTGATTCAATTAGTTTTTTTAAATCGACTCAGTCCTATTACTTTCCGGACAAACACAGTGTCTTTCAGTACCGTTAGTCTAATTTTCGGACGGAAGTACCGAATATATAAATATAATATAGAATGGTTTACAGTTATTTACTGAGTTAACATTTAGTGATACACCTGCTACCCGTGCCCGTGGACGRCGAGTGTCTCTCCGATGATGGCCGACGCATCGGCAACTGCTTCAACATATACGAATGTCGRGCCAAAGGCGGGATTGCGAAGGGTGATTGCGCAATGGGCTTTGGTGTCTGTTGCATATGTAAGTATAGACTTTACCTTCAACTTCATACGGCTCTATATCAATAAATAATACACTTTTTCTCATTCATCAATGCAGTCATCGCCAGTTGCAACACCACCATTAGCAACAACATMACATATTTGGTGTCGCCGCAATTCCCCAGCTTTATGCCGAGCAATTACAGCGCTCCATGCAGCTACAAAATCAAACTTATGAGCAATGAGGTCAGTCAGCTGCGCATAGACTTCTAYCACTTCTCAATGGGGCAGCCGAATCGACGAACTGGCGTCTGCGACGGTGACGTGTTTGCGGTCAATGGCGGKCCAAGTGGCGCGCTGACCTTGTGCGGACAAAATAGCGGCCAGCATAGTGAGTAGTTGAGCCGAGATTGTGAGCTAAAGTGTTCAAKTTTGTTCTGCTTTCAGTTTATTACGAAGTGGGTGGCGCTGCTGCGCCTCGACAGACACTCTTTGGTAATCTGCGTCCACTCAGCTTCAATCAGCTGTATCCGAATAGCAGCGACGGTGCGACGCCGACTATTGAGATCGTCATGAATTTCACGCAACGTTTCCAACCGATACGCCTCTGGGAGATACGCATCGCACAAATTCCTTTCAGTCAACGTGCGCCRGTCGGTTGTTTGCAGTACCACACGGGCACCGAAGGCATAATACAGGTCTGCGTCAATGCGATTGACTCTATTTTAACCATATATSTGATATTACTGACGTCTCCACTTTAGACCTTCAATTTTGCTGAGAACGGTCGTCATTTGGCTAACCAGAATTATCGCATCTGCATGCGTCAGGAACAGTACATGTGTTCGATWATGTATCARCCGTGCGATGAACAATCGTTTCGCATTGGTCCAGGCAGCGCTGCGGAACCAGGCATGCTTAATATGGGCGCGCCAGCCTTAATGATGGATCCTACGTTGGCTGGGATGATGGGTGGCGGTGGCGGGGCAACAGGCGCTGTATCTAACGACGATCCAACGTTGGATGCCATGCCGATAATGCAGTCTACAGTGCTTGCMGACGACCCCAATATGTTGCAAATGATGGATGCAACAACAATAGCCGCWATGATGTCCAGCGCCGCATCCGCGGATGCTGCCACAACTACGACCGCTGCGGTAATGGATGCCAGCACCGCAGCAACGGACAGTAGCGCTGCCACTATGTCAACAGAGGCTGCGAGTAGCAGCGCGGCGCCTTCCAGCAGTACAGGGGTTACATGTGAGTATTTGCATAAAATATATATTAATATTTGTATGTATATATGGGCTCATTATTGCTTTCCAAAAGCCGCCGCTCCAGCTGCCTCCGATATGCCTGCTACTTCAACGGAAGYACTGGCCAGCAGCAGTAGCGCTACCACGTTGGACACGCGTAGCAGCACCACCCCGGCTACGACTTCTTCTACAACGCTCARTGAYGAAATTGCAGATGAAGGTTCCGGCGGCGGTGATACCGACCCGGTTGCTGGCGCCCCAACGCGTCGACCTCGACCCGTGCGTGGCGGCTTCGATTTGCTCGGTTTTCTGCGCAGCGCATTCGATTTTCATACCTTTCGACGCAGTAGCCGACAATTGGTTGAGAAGAGCGCAAACAATGGAGGTAGTGAGAGACCGGCGAAGAGCGCGCGTCAGTTGTATTCGCGTTGCACAGATCGGCTRACTATGCCTTGTATTATCGAAGACTTCATAGGCATGGGTCCGCTGGGCTCACCGACATTGCCCGGCTGCGAACCGGTGCATTGCGGCACACAATTCTGTTCCAGCGGCACGTGGCCATGTCGCATCGAATCAACCGTGACACCCTTCTATATAGGTGTGCATTTCGGCAGCGGATCGGGTAAGGGTAGCGCGGAGGATAATATTGGCGCTTGTCTGCGCTATCAGCAGGTGGAATGCATGTGACGAAACCGTTGGAAGAGCATGCTTTTGTAGATACATTTTTAGTGTTTAAGACTGTGTGCTTGAGTGTGTTTTATATTGAAATTGATTATAATAATTTATTAAAAAAAAATAAAATCACATTTAAGAGAAATGTGAGAAAATTTTCGTTTATCCTGATTATTTTCATTTCTAACTGTTTAATGGGCCATCCTCGAAATATAAAATAAGTTTCGAACTATTTTCCATCATAAAATTTCGAAACAATTTTTGTTTTCTACAGCTTTTTAAACAAAGCTTTTTCGAGTGCATATTTATTTATTTAGTTTTATAAATGTTCTATATTTGTTAATATTCGGCAATTTCACTATTTGAGTGTCAATAGTGATGCTATCTTACTTTCCATATTAGTAGATGATACCAACAACAATTAAGCTCTATATAACCTAAGTAGAACATAGAAAATAATTGCATATCTAACATTAGAAAATTTCGAAAATTCTACAAAAAAAATTTAAAAATTTTTCGAAAAACAAAATTTTATTTCAAACAAAAAATTTGGAATTTTTGGAAAAAAAAATTCGAACAATTTTAAAATTTTTTCAAACAAGAAATTTAGAAAAAAAAAGTAGTCAAAACAGCTGTTGATTTGGGATATTATTAATTTCTTTACGTGTCGCTAAAAATATCTGAAATACATTAAAAAAAAAAGAAATTCAAAATTTACAAAAAAAAATCCAAAATTTTTTCGGAAAAAAAATTAAAATTTTCGTTAGTAAAAAATTCTTTGCAAAAAATATATTCGATATTAATAATTTCTATATGTGATGTTGAAATAATCCTGAATATATTTCGAAAAAAAAATAAAGATTTATCGAAAAAAATGCAAAAAAATTTTTCGAAAAAGAAATTTCAAAATTTTGTTCAAAAACAATATTTTCACAAGCGCTAATGATATTCGATAACAATAATTTCGATTATGCATSGTTAGAAAAATTTTAAAGATTTTCCGAAAAAACAATTCGAAATTAACGAACAAATAAATAAAATTTCTCGAATATAAAATCGCAACTTTTTTATTGGAAAAGGGTTTGAAATTTTTAAAAATTAAAATATAATTATTTTTTTTTCGAACTTTTTTCCGAAAAATTTTCTTTTTTTGTTCGTAAGTTTCGATTTGTTTTTCGAATTTTTTTCGAATTATCTTTGAAATTTTTCTAACGATACATATAGAAAATTTCAATTTTGTTCGAAAAGAAAATTTTGTGAAAAGCGCTTGCAATATTCGACATTTTTCTTAAACTTGTTTATGGTTAGGTTTAATTTTAACAGTCGTTGAACACATTTTGCGCGTATTAGTTTGCCTACAAGCATTTTTCGTCTATGTATATAATAAGTTATATATAATAATATATTATATGTATAAACATACATATGTACATGCACATGTATACTTCTTATAATTTGATGATATTTTTCTAATTTCTGTGATAATTTGCAGCTGGAATGATATGTTTAAGTTTAACAAAAATAGCAAGCCAAAAAGCATTTACTTGAACATATTTTACGACAGCGTTTACATAATTTTGAGTATTTCAACGCAAAAATACGCTTACATACTTACAAAACACAGCTTAAAAAACATTTTTAGTACCGCTGTATCTGTCTCTTATACACATCTAGATGTGTATAAGAGACAGCAGGTGGAATGCATGTGACGAAACCGTTGGA
>NW_017536741.1:1509229-1542585 GCF_001853355.1 Bactrocera latifrons | reverse complement strand
TACAATTAACACAGGCATTTTGTTAAGCTTAAATTAGGCAAAAGTATGTACAAAGAAAAGAAAAAAAAAGTACCAAAAATATAAATAAAATTAATTAAATAGCAATATTTAAAAATTCATTTTGAGCATATAATTTAAGTTTTAATACATTTGTACATTGTACATTAATATGTTTTATACAACACACATATTTGAAATTACAAATTATATAAAAAAAATAAGCACAATGCATTCACCAAACGAAAAAAAAATATTTACATATAAATTAAGCACAAATTGTGAAAATTATAGAAAAATAGTTTCACATAGTTTCAATACGATAATTCACGGTAAGTCACACTTTTGAGTCGAATTGCGACTTTTTTGTACTCTAAATGTCGGCCAATAAAAGCAACAACAATAACAATGAGATTAGCGTTTAACATACAATATTCCAAAGGCATACATACTTACATACATAGAACAGCCAAAGCTTATTTCAAATGAGAGGGCTTACTACTAGAGGTTAAAAACAGGCGCTAGAGCTTAAAGCTGCGTAAAAACGGTAAATAGCATAGAAAACTCAACAAGTGTAAAATAATTTAGAGCTTACATAAGCATACTTTTGAAGCSATTACAGCTAAACTAACAACATTCTGCGCATTTAAACCGAATTTCACTACATTCACACCCTTTACGTTATAGWATGTGGGTGGAGTGGTGCTTACAATTAAAAATCCTGCTGCTGACCGCGTTGCAGTACATTGTTAATTCGCAAGCGCAGTGGCGAGAAGTCGATTTTCTTGAAACGCGGCAGCGAGGCAAATTTTTTCACACCACTCAGACCGCCCACAGCTGCGTCCGCGCTGCAGCTGTCACCCACCGCAGCTATGCCACCGTCGACCATGTTGATCTCATCGCCTACATCCGCCATGCAGCTCTGATGCATTTCCAATTTGGAGTTTGTCACGCTGGTGCTAGACACCGGTKTGGTGGACAAATTGCTGYCAATGCCTTCAGCCAAACGATTTTCAGTTTGCCGCAACTGTAGATGGTGGTGGAGCAGATTMTCGTAGATGCGCTCCTTATCGGTGGCGTTGGTTGCTTGTCGCCTTCCGGTAGGTGAGGGCGTTTTAAGACCCTCCAATGGATTCGGCTGATCGCCAGCTGTTTTTGCGTCATCAAATTTGAAGTCAATCTTTTGCAACAGTGCGAACTGCAGCAGCTCCGTTTGCAGGCGTTCACGCACATCATCGGCTAATTTCGTCACATCTGCTTCATTGTTGTTATTGTTGAGATTCTTATCGGCACTGTTACTCTTCTGCTTAGCATGCTTAACGGTATAGACATGTTCGGCGATTTTTAAAGCACCAGCCCGCAGAGTTTTATGCACTTTGCTAGTTTTCGGTGCATTTTTGTTGTCTGCCTCCGTCGCATAATTGCCAGATTGTCGCTGCTCAATGATGCTTTGTGGCGATGATATGTATAGGTTCTCTTTGCGCTCACGCTTTATTTTCAAAGTCACTAAGTGGCGTAGACCAACCGATGATGCGGGGTTGTTGGATTTCTGAAAGTTTGCGAAAATTAAATAAAAGAGATCCCAGAGGACAAAAAGGTCTCATAATTTACATTATAAGGGAAATCCTCTTACAATTATCTGCAATGTTTTTGACTCCACAACAAAATGTCAACAACAACAAAATACCAACAACAAAAATTACAACAACAATAACAAAATGTTAACCACAACCAAATTTCAACAACAAAATGACAATAACAAAGTGTCAACAACAACAACAAAATGTCAACAGCAACAAAATATCAACAACAACGAAACGTCAACAACAAAAAAATGTCAACAACAACAACCAAAAACACCAATTAGAACGGGAAACGCGAACAGATAAATCTGCAAAAAAACAACAACAACAGCCAGAGCAACAAAATGAAAGCAGCAAMAAGAGACAATAATAATAACAATAAATACTGAATTTCTTTAAATAACGCTCGAACTAAGTTTCCAACAACGAAGACAATCTACAATAAACGAGAGTTTAACGAACTCCCAAAAACAACTAAATAAAAACAATCCAAAGTTAAATAAACACAACAAAAAGTATTTTAAGAAAAATAGTTTGTATTTTTTCCTCTTTTTACAGTGTGTGCCTACCTCGCTTGTGCCCGCGCCAGATATTGTTGGTGAAGAATTAGCCACTGCTTGTTGCGGACTCGTTGTGGCCAATATGTGGTGGCGGCGAGTTTTCGCTGTATCACAGCTGTTCGGATAGTAAGAAGGGATTTTGTCATCGACACTGATAATTGACTTACGCGGCGTTTGATAGTAGTTTTCCTCTTCCTCTGCCGACTTTTCAGTTTCCACAACTGTCTGTGTGTGTGGCGATTCTGTTGGGGTGCTTGTGCTTAGCGACGCAGGCGGCAGTTTATGTTCCAATTCTTGTGATGCTTTAACAGCCAATAAATTCTCGTACAAATTACCGGTAAAATCATCTACGTTTGAGTTAGATGTCAAAGCAGTTACTGAGCTGAGATTAGCCGAGACATCAATTTGATTCATATTACATTTATTCGATGTGGTATCCACTTCGGTGCTGGATTTGTGCAGATCCAGCATTTGCTCATATATCGCACTTTCTTCTGCGGTGTCTTTATGAGTTACTTTTGGAGCTGATGCTTTCGGTTCTTCTGTAGAGGAAGAACTTGTCGATGGATATGAGTTAGTGGAGTAACCGGATGTGGTTGGGTCGGTATGTACCTTGTCGGTAGCCGTCTCTTCCGTTTTCTTGGGTCGGATAGGTGCCATCACACAATATCCTGTTAAATCGTCTACTAATATTTTATTCCTTTTCTGATTACTTGCAGGTATGGTGGCACCATTATAGCCTATTAAATTTATACTAGACGAATTGATAGCGGAAAAATTAAAATTGTTAGGAATTTTTTCAGACACATTTAGACTATCYGTTGATATCCTTCCATTCGCTATAAAACATGCTTCTTTGGACGGCACGAAACAAGCGTTATGCAGGCTTTCGTCGCTTAAATTTAGATCATCACAGCCTGCAATGGAATCATGCAATGCACCGACAACGATTTCATTTTCATCTAACGTGTCCAAGTAGTTGGTTTTTGATAGGTCTGGCGAGGAAAAACTATTTCGCTTTGATATAGCAGACACAGTTGTTGTCCATGACTTTTTCTGCGCTATCGCAGCTGCATCGTTAGCATATATAGGTGTGGTTAATTCATCATTTTTAATCGGTTTAGTCGGCGTAATGCTATTAATTATATCTTCAGCAGTGCAGGCCTGTGTTTCGCTTACGCTTTCAGCACGTTTGGCTCGTCCACTACCAAATATATTGTCCAAAACATTTTTATATTTCTTTTTTTTGGCTAATTCAGACTCAGGATTTGTATTCGAACGCGGTATTTCTCCCAAGATCCCTTGACCATCGAAAGTGTTTATACGTTTTCGAGGTGGGGGAAGCGGCGGCAGTGGCGGTGGTGTAGTTCCAGCTGTGGATCCCTGCTGTGATTCAGCGGACTCTTCATGGATGGCGTTAAATGCTTGGGTATTAGGTTTCATCTCCTCATAAATACCGGAAGCAATTGATGCTCGTGACACACGTCTTGAAAGACGTGGTTGCCCGTCAACGTATTCAAGTATTTCTTCATAGATGTCAGAATTTTGCCTTGACCAACCATGTTCGTTATTATCATGGCAGATAGGAATTTTTGGCAAAGGWCCAAGTGATGAATAAATAGCCTCAGTCGAGCTGCAATTTTATTTTAGTGTAAATAATATTGTATACCCTAAATATTTGGTTTGAATTTTACTCACTCTTCATTCCCRTTTTTTGGCAGCGGATTATGTATATTTTCCTTTTCGAACTGCCTTGTGTTGATGCCAGCCACGCCCATACTTGGACCGCGGCTCATTCTATTCTGCTCCAGCATTAATTGCCGRTGTAATTCTAAATTTTTTATAGTCTTTTTTATCCATTTCATGTGACGCCTGCAACTTATCTCTGTTTCCAAAGCAAAATAGATGAAACACTGCTTTCGATTTTGGGTCCAGAATAGCCCATAGCTGAACTCTTTTGTTCGCGAAGATGCTAAACTTATGCTAACGCCCGGCACTATAATGGAAACACTAATATATCTTTTGGATTGGAAACGTTGTTCCTCCGTCAGACATCCTTCAGCATCATTACATCCCGTGATTGCGATACGTAAGTAGCTAGGTAGGCATTTGATGCCTTCAATTTTAACTTCACATCTGGACCATTGCTTAAACTTCAGYGAATCTGGGCGTTTATTATGTATATCCAATTTAACATCCATATACATTGTAATCTCATTGTTATCCATTTTAAACACTCTTTTTTGATAACAAAATTAATATTTTTCAGGATAAAATACAAAATACATAACTCTAAACAATATTTTCAGAAAAGCCACTGGAAAAAATTCTATTGAATTTGTATGTACAATAACAAATAAATGAGTGCCCATCGAGACWTTCAAGAAGGATACCGTTCCTTTTCAGTGTTGCCGAAGTTTTGAAAAATGTAACATCCAACGCTAGTATAATATCAGTACTATTTTAGTATTACTTTAAAGTTGATTTGAAACCATATTGATATTTGAACATATTAGTTGATAAAACTAAATAATCTCTATTTAACATTTTTTTTTAAGTTTTTGAGTGCCAAATCATATTAATCATAATGTTCGCTTTTAGCGCTAAATCCTATTAATGAATCATCATTTTAGCAGAAAACGTGTATTAATAATACGTGTATAATATGGAGAAAGTAAAATATGTTTAAACATTCTCTGTATAATACACGTTCTCTGATTTTAGCTTCAAAAAGTCAAAATAATCTAAAATACATTACAGTTCTTTCAAAACTGTATAGGATCCAAAAATAATTCATTGGAACATGGCGTTTACTGGTATTGTAAACAAACACAGCTGCTTTCGTGTTGGCGCTAAATGTAAATTCGTAAAATTGGTACTTTGTAAAACGTTTGTTAAAAGTTACTACTGAAAACATGAGTGAGTTGGAAATGGAAGCAGATTTAGAAGAAAATGAAGAAAAACCGTAAGTAATCTTAATCTAAATCAAAATATGCGGAGCTTTGGGTGCATATTTTAGTGATTTAAAGTGATATCCAGATACAAATAATTGAACGAAAACCATTAGCTGTAGCTTTACAATATTTCAGATATGTGCGAACGTTGGAAGATGTCCAAAGTATCATTAAACATGCCAAATTAGATGCTAAAAATCTCACACAAGTTACCCAAGCACTTTACTACCCATCTTCGACAATGGACGACGATAATTTAAAATTGCTAGAGTTGGATACACATATGCATCAGCAAATACGTCTAGGTCAGAAGCTCTACTTTAAAGGGGGTCATAATGAAAAAGTTGTGCTATGTACTGAGGAGAAAACGTATGACGTGAAAGGCGCAGAGATCTCTAATAGTCTGTTGTTAGTGCCGGATTTGAAATTCGCCGCTGCCACCAGCACTTCACCGTTGAAGAGTCCTCGCGCCGGCACTTCTTCGCTTGAGACAAGTTTGAACGATGATGATGACGATATTTCGGTTGATCGAGCATTGGAACAGCGTAAAGTGCTTAAAATATTTCACGAGTACTTTGAATGTCGCGAAATAAGACCACGTTACCGAAAGATATACGAACTGTTACAGCTAACTCGTTATTCCGGACCCGAAAACGAGGAGTATATTGATCGCAAATTATTATTCACTTATGATCAACTGTTGGACACAGTGCAATGTAGTCGTAAGCAATTCGACGAAGGCTTAATACAATTTCGTGCTATGGAATTCGAAGGACGCATGCGCGTACTCGAATGTGAATATGAAATGCGCATTGTGAATTTTATGCTGGGATTGTTGAGTGAAAATTCGTGGGCTTTAGATGAGGTGGAATATGAGGAGACTTTGTCGGCTTTGGAAGGAATCGCGCCAACTGAAATTGTAAAAGGACTTTTCCGCATTTACACAACGCCGACTGTTGGCAAAGAAGGGAAATATACCTATAAAGAGAGCCTTGTTTCACGCATCATTGCACAAAATATATTGCAACCAGAGTTAAAGTTTCGTAAAGACGAATTTATGAGCACTTGGCAAGAAGCACTGCCAGAGGGCATGCGCTGCGATGTAAGTAGCTGAAATAGTTGCATTTACGTATTGTATACAATTCTTGATTTAGGAACAATTTTTACGTGGCCTGGGCATTATTGATAGGGAGGGTATTACGCCTTGTATTCGATCGCTTGTCGAAGAGCTGCTGCCAACAAATATTCACGACAGAATGCGAATTTTGTTCAAGAACAAAGCGCGTTGGACGAAAGAAGAAATGGAGCCTTATATTGAGTGAGTAAACATTACCGTTACAATACAGTACACCAAACACCCATTACATAAATCTTATTCTTGTAGATGTTTTACTACACCTACCCTCTCTGTGTCTACTTTATTGGCCAAACACGCACGATCTCTTACGGAGAATGGCGTGCGCTATTTCGTATCAAAACACTGATTTATGTTTAGTTTATTTAATAATTGTTTTTAGAACATCATTTATTAAATAATTGTGTATTTTACGCTAGTTTTCGTTTCTTATTTCGATTTTTCTTTGCTTCCTTTAAGTCCTCTATTGCTGCCTTCATTACGTTTACAGCGCTCCCTTTATCAGCATCTGTAGCGGAGTTGCCAATGGCCGGAATTTGCAATTGTCCGGTACTAGTTGGATATCTACGAATTCGAATAAGTTGATTAAATTAGGAAATATACAATAAAAAATAATAATTTACTTGAAACTAAAGCCGCTTGGAAACATTGGTTTTGACAGCAARGACCTGAGTTGACCACGTATATTTTCTAAATGCATACGATCGCGTCGTCGTTCGATCACGAAAGCGTCTTCGTCTTGGTCACTGCCACTAAAGTGTGGAAAATTGAATATCATAATATCTATTATTTGCAATATTTTTACTTACGACTCGTCATTAAATCCATCTATTATCATATCCATCTCCTCCGCGTGCTTCTTCATCCAACCAATTTCACTTTGCGTGCGACGTTGCTTAAGTTCCAGCTTATCAACCTCCCTGGCCAAATTCACGCGTTCCTTTACCGCACGTAGATACTTCTCGGAAACGGGAAACAATGGCAAATCTTCTGCTGCGGGTGTCAAATTTTAATATGCATACACATTCAAAAAAAAAAAAAAAAAATCATCTAATCGTCTGTGTACTCACATCTGTCCAGGGTTTTATAAAGCTTTACATAGTTCTTCACTTCGCCGGGCTCCATAAGCATTACGGTTATGCCATTTTTATTTGCGCGAGCAGTTCGCCCTGAACGGTGAACATAGTTTTCGCTGGTGCGTGGCACTTGGTAGTGTATCACATGTTCCACATTTGGTATGTCTAACCCACGCGCCGCGACATCGGTTGCGATTAAGAATCCATTCGGATTGTCGCGGAATCGCTCCAGGTTCTTGAGACGTTGTTTTTGTACCATATTTGCGTGCAACGGCAAAGGCGCACATTCCAACAAACCGAAGAGTGTTGTCAAGCGTTTTACACAGTCAATTGAGTTGCAGAACACAATAGTACGGCCCGGATGACGCTGTACGAAATAATATAGATAATAGTCCTTTTGATCAATTGAACATATGAGACGACACTCGGTGAGGTTATGTGCCGTTTCTGCAATGAAATAAGTAAATGATTATACGGAAGTTTTTGTTGTTGTAGTGATTATTTAGTCCTATTTGGGTGGTAAGTTGTTGTCGAAGTCATCTAACAGGGGACCCGGGAAACATGYTGTTTCGACGGGGTCAGCCCATGGATAGAGGGGTGCKAGATGAGTGGTATTTAAACAGGTGGTTAGAGTCATGCGGAGATACTTACACGAGAGACATATATAATATATTCAGAACGGAATATCGGAGCAACTGCTATTTGTGGTGGTATGACTCCAAGAACGCCCTTCACTTTGAGAGAGTCGGTGAAGGTGTAAATTGCTCCACTGTGTAGGGGACTGGACATTTCTGACGCTAGTTAATGTGGTGGTGCTCACCAGCAGGRAGCTGATGGTCTCTTAGACTCACGTGGTGAGTGAAGATAGGGAAGTAACAACGTCCCAAGCGTCTTCAATATTAGAGAAAAAGTTATCGGACGATAAGACGTTCCTATGTTGGGGGGTCTCCTAGGTYTCAGTAGTGGGACCACTCTTCCAACTCACCACACATCGGGTATATGCAGAGCCATGACGAACAGATTATGGGCTTRGGTTGCTGTTGGTTTGCTTAAACTTACGTTGACTTCTGGTGATGTCCACGATTTTGGGCTGTGAAATTCCCAGCTCTTCTATAAGACCTTGAATTTTCATGCCGGGTGTTTGCTTTATAAACTTAGGCCGCTTTCCYACATTTCGCTCTGTAAAATAAATGTGATCAAAATATGTATTTATTTCAAATTTAGTTTCAAACAATTTACTTTGCATATGGTCGGGCAGGTCATGCACTAGTGTTAACGTAGCCGAAAATATGAAATTTTGCCGCGTTTGCTTCTTCTCTTCATTTGCATTCAGCACTTTCAAGAGGCTCCGGAGTTCTTCGAAATGGCCTTTTTCGACCATGCGGTCAGTTTCGTCAACTACCAAGAAACTTATATCTTCAATTTTGCTTAAATGTGGATTTTCTTGTTGATAGAGCTCCCATAAGCGTCCGGGAGTCGCGACAACAATTTCGGGGCAACGCTTCAGTAAACGTTCCTGTTTTGCAACTGCTAATCCACCAAAAATCGCCGCAACTTTTATACCTAAGGTACAATGCATTTATTACTATAATGTAATCCATATAATTGAATTTTCTTACCAGTGTACTTCGCGGCTGCTACTAAGTGATCTCGTACTTGTACTGCTAACTCACGGGTCGGTGTGAGCACCACAGCGTACAGTGATCCATTGTGCTCCTGATCGTCGTCCGAGTCACTTGCTTCGTCCTCTGTTGGTAAAGATGGATAAAAATCAAGTTCTTCTGGTGGTGGAGTTAGCTCCCTATCTTCTTCAATTGCTTTGGATTTCACATCCTGAGTTTGTCCCTTTACTTTAGGCGCTTTACGTATTCCACTACGTAGGTTTTTCGATTTCAGCTCCATGATACCGGCTAATAACGGTATACCGAATGCTAACGTTTTACCACTGCCAGTTTCTGCCGCCCCAAGTATGTCTTTTTTGCCCAAAATGGCGGCAGGCAGTGTCATAGCCTGTATTTCCGTCGGCGATTTGAAGCCTTTTTCAGCAATAGCTTGAAGAATTACTTGTGGCACACCTAATCCATTCCAGCCCTGCATTTAAATTGTAATGTATGTATGTATCATTTTCCAATATAAGTTATTCTTACCTCAAGGTCATCAACGCTCAGCGCTGACGCATTCAGCAACTGAGGAGCCTCGGTTTCATCATCACTTGTTTCAATATTTATATCATTATCTTCAACTGGTGGTCTCAGCAAAGCAAAGCGATCTGGAGGATATTCCTGTTCATTACTTTGGTCGACCTGAACATCAACATCTGTCTTATTTTCATTCTTCTTCTGTTTACGCTTTTCACGTTTTGCTTTACGTTTTTCAATTAAATTTAATTTCCGCTCTGCCAGACGTTCCTTTCTGTTTTTTAGCGTAGTAGATTCTGTATCATCATCATACTCTACGTCCGACTTATCTTCTGTATCCGTTTCCGAATTTGATTGCTTCTCCAATTTACGTTTTTTAGCTTCCAACTTGCTTTCCTTTCTCTTTTCTTTCCTTGAGCGTTTTCCCTGTAATATATAAGCTAATGGTTGTACGCACATAAACACATTCTTTAATATTTTACTTACCTTGGCAGTTTCCACTAATTTAGGGTCATATTCTTCCAACACCTCTAGGCCAATGAGACCTTCAAAACCGCCACCGTCATCAGAGATTATATTGCCTTTGATTTTCACTTTCTCCCAAGCTTTATTCTCCAACGCATCTCCAATAGTTTTTATTTTATTAGATTTATGTTGGACTTTTATCTTTTTTGTTTTAACTGCAGGCATTTTCCTAGTGCGTGTTTTAATTGAAAACAAAATTTATTTTGACATTTATGCCCGGCACGTGCATTTGTTTATACATGCATTAAGTTTGAGAGCCAATGTGCTCTCAGTTGTTATGGCAGGGTAACCGTCACATCTTTAATTTTGATTTCAAGATCAGTAGACTAGCCTTGGTTTGATATCGCATACCAGACTTTCGAAACCTATGAGACGTTTTTCGAGCATTTCTTGAGCAGAAGGGTGTGTAAAGATATAAATCTCTAACGCAACTTTCTCAATGAAAATATTGATATACTTATCATAGTCAAACACCACTTAAAAAGGTATCATGTTACATCGTTTTTCGTGCTGGAGTGTATAGAACGGATGTAGAGCCAATCAGTTCGCAACGGAATGCTCCGTATCTGGAAGCCAAGTTACAAAGGGTAGTCGTGTATGAACTGGGTGCTCGCTCGCCAGCTACTTCCGGAATAGTATAATCGGAGCATTGCGGTTGGTTTTCATACCAAAAAGGAGCTCTTGGGAGCGAGAAGAGATTACAACAACGCACAGGCATGAGCCTGACAAAGTTGTTAATGAGTGGTTACAACCCCTCTAGGGTTAGAAGCATAATTATCTTCCCGAGATGCCGGAAACTACTGAGCGTTCTTTAGACCCTGTATCTAGGCCCTTGGATCTATATATTAGGGGATCCTATCGCCTAAATGGCAGTCATCACGGTACTGGTTTTTATCCAAGTGCTGGACTATGTAAGAATGTGTGACAGAGGAGAAGGCACAATATACGTTAGGTTACGGGTACTATCTATTTATCTAAGAGAGTCTTCCCTCTCGAAACTAACTCTTCAATATGCATTAAAAATAACTCATTGGTTAATTTAATTCTAATAAATTTTATTCCAGCAAAATCTTTCGTTTCTTATGATATCGCGAATTTTATAATATTTTTGCCTTTTTATTGCAGGGGTAAATTTACAGTTAACATTGCCGCTAGTCAATTATCACTAAATATTTAATTATTTCATACGCCACACTAAGCTACACCCAGTTTAGCCTTCAAAGACTCGGGCATTTCTGGTGGAGGTGGTCTGGGCATATGCAGGTACACCTTAACAGCATCATAGATGAACCATTGAGCGGCAGTTAGAGTACCAATCATCACAATCCTAGGCATAAGGCCACCCCAAAGACCTATTAGGGGGAAAGAGAAAGCCATAAAAAGTACGAAGCGTTATAAACATAAGGATGTGGAATGGATGGAAAGTATGTACGTACCAGCCCAACCCAGTTGCTTGGCCACATCGAAGGCTGAAGCGCCCTTGGCTTGGTTCAATTTGGATACAACTGTATCAGCTGGATGGGATACGATGGCACAGAAGACGCCAGCAATATAACCAGCGGCGAAAGTTACGACCAATTGTTCACCCTTTGTACAGTCCTGACGGGGTTTGGGTACCACATATCTGTAACGGTACAATTCAATTTATATTACATATTTTATTTTTTGTTGAAAATACTTCACTTACTTATATAGAAGTTCTAGCGTTCTTTCGAAGCAGGCGAATTTCATCATCGTGTATGGAATTTGTCGCATCCACAATGGTACCAAACCCTTATAGAATGCAGCAATGCCCTCCTGTGCCGACATCTTGGGCAAAGCTTCACGTAAAGTGTTAGCAAATCCAGGTGTTGTTTGAATTTTCACTTTGGCCGCCTCCATAGGAGATAAAGCGATATCGGCAAAGAATTCAGCCGATGCGGAAGCCGCAAGGTACAACCAAGTACGATACAGGTAGGAGTTCTCCTCACCAATCGCATCCGAGTAGATCACCTTAAATACTTCATAGAGACCGAATTTACAGAGACCCTGCATAGAATAACCGAAGAAAGTTGGCGCCCATCCCTTAGAAAGACCTTTCACGCCATCTTCTTTAAGTGTAACGGCAAAGCCATTGAACACACTCTTATATTTAACGGGATCGACTTGTAGGCGACATTTGACCAAATCCAATGGCACCACCATAGTGTGAGTTAGACCGCACGAGATGATACCACCCAGACCACAGAGTGCAAAGTAGGTGTTCGAGCCGAACTCGCAAGAGTCTTTGTAAAACAAGAAATTTAGATTTGTGAAAATTCCTTTAATAAAAATTCATATCGCTTTAAACTTACCACCCTCGGCGGCTGCGGCAGCCATTATCTGGTGGTTTGGCGTCAGTTTTGAGCCATCACTGCGGCTGTTCGCCTGACAACTGGCTGCCGAAAAGGGAGTTTTAAAGGGAGAATTTTGGGCGGCTTCAAGTAGGGATGTGAAGAGCATTGCGTCAATGTTTACAGTTCAGGCTGCAAGTTATTGAGAACCCACAAAAATAAAAGCAAAATTAGCGAAAATAAATGCTATAAATAAGAAAATATATATTTATAAAATTATGCATTCAAAAATAAAGTTAATTATTTAAAATTAAATTTAAATTAATATAGGCTGACAGTGAATTGACTTTTAGGTTAGCGCAGCCGTTTGCCAAAAATGATGTAATACGCTGATTACAGTTAGAGGCCAACTGTCTCTATTTTATCTATGCTTCAACAGAGAAGGTCATTAACACATTCAAGGCCCGTGCATTTTTCGGTATCGAAAATTTTACACGAAATTTGAAGTTTGTAGTATAATATTACYCTAATTGTAAAGCGCAGTTTTTGATAATAATTTAAAAATTAATTTTGCTGCGTACTGTGTATTGTTTTTAACGTCTTTAGCTGTAATGTATATTATTAGCAAAAATCCTTTAGTTTTGCCTACGGCTCCTCAATATATTTGGGTATTTTTTTTACCGTTTTTTAGCGTTTGTTTTTAAAATTTTACATAACGCTTTCATATTTAGCATCCACAATATGCAATTTGCTGATTATTGCGTAATAAAAATATATTTCAAACACTTGTATCCTCAATTATTAAACCCCTGCGCCTTCCACATGCACTTACAACTTTGTTTTTTTTAAATATTTGTACTTGTCATTTCCAACTCACTTGGATTTGAAATAGCGAAAACTAAAATCCACAGCTGAATGGAAAATTTATTTAATTTAAAAAAGGAATATTACCACGGAGAAACGTTCGTTGCACGCCAAACCACTAACCGAAATGCTGTGAGTGGATTATTTATTTTGTCTTGCAGGCGAAATACTTTTCCCATACAAAGAACTCTTCGCATTTACATTATATTATTGCATTTTCTACACATGTAAAGTGCAACGGCGCCGAGAGCATAATTTCTGGGTGTATTGTATGAAAAGCGATTCGAGAAAAATGCAAACGTTTCGGGTTTTCAAATATTTGCTCGTGCCGCAATCGCTCGGAAATGCAGCGCACAAATACTTATTCAATTGTATTTGTAAATACTTATTCAATTTGTATGGTAAAAATTGCTAGATTAGAACTTTTGCGGTTTTTACGAACAACAGCATGAACTGTTTAGGAAGGATGGCGTTGGCCTTGTGACACGTTTTTAAGAAACAAGAAAAAGGTCAGCGCGTGTGCACAAAATGTTATGACCTCAATAAGAGAAATTCAGGGAAAACTTCGTTTAATTCAAATAAATTTCGTGCATTCTTTGTGTGATAAAAATAACAAAAAGTTGTATTTAATTTAAACAGCGCCAGTGAACTACAATATTTTTAATATTTATTTTAATCGTACAAGTTGCTCAATTACTTGTTTTTAAGTATATGCCAAGATTCATATATGTTTGTATGTGCAATTCATAAAATTAACATTAATTATAATAATAAATATTATTCTTAGAAGACTCGCAGTTGCTTAGAAGTCTTGTACGCAATGTATCATGGTAAAAGAGAATTTCGAATATCTAATGCTTGCATTTTCTGTACAAAGTTTTATTGATCTTGGCTTAGTTATTGGCTGCTGCGACTGTTCACTATTGGTCTAGACGATTTGTAACATAGTTGGCTTCTCACCGTCGGTCAATCTTCCATTTGTTCGTTCAATTGTGCTAATAATGCGGCGCGTTTCGACTCCAGTTCGGTTTCGCTTAGCGCTTGTTCCTCTGCATTACGCGAACTAGTACCTGAATTTTCAACATCGGACTGATTGCTACCATTTGCGCTTATCGGTGTAATAGAGCGGTGATGTTTCTTTTCCTTCTTACTCTTTTTGTCGCGTTTTTTCTTTCTGCTAACTGTAATATCATCCAATTGTGAAGTGGTTGGCGAAGCAATTGGTGAGGAGATGACGCGTTCAGATTCGCAGGAAGACTGTAAGGAAATATTAACAACACTCAAACATTTTGTATGGTATATTGTAGACTACATACAGCTCGTGAAGTCTTTTTGCTCTTTCGCTTCTTCTTTTTCTTCGATATGCGTTCACTTTCCATGCTGAGGCTAGAACTAATCGAATGCTGTAAAAAAAATTAAACGCAAATTGAATGTAAATGAATTCTAGATTTTGATTATGCATATTTACCGAACGCGAATGGGACTTTCGTTTTTTTGATTTTGCCGACTCAAATTCATCKTGATCATTTTCAATGTCCTGTAATTAATTACAGGAATTTGTAAAATTTATTATTGTCTTGAAACTTGTTGGTGCACTTGTGTTACTTACCGACTTAGAACTGGAGCGCACTCTCTTCTTGTGTTTTTTGTTCTTCTTCGACTTTCGCGAACGGGAATGATGATGACTGCAGGCGTCTTCGCTTTCTTTAATATAGTCCTCCCAGATCTTTTTCACACCGACTTCCTTTTCATAAACAGTAAATGCCTCTAAATGTTCCACCAACTTCTTCGCAGCTTCGTACGGTTCCTGTACAGAAATATTTGCCTCTTGCCATTCCGCTTTGATTTCGTTTTCCAATTTTCGCAAACGGCGAGTTTCTTCTTTCAGACGCTCTTTTTCGACGGCTTCGGCCTATTTTTTTTTATTCAGGAATATAAAATTATTACCTTTAGATAAGAGATTTTTATTGTGCAAAGTTTAGATACCTTTTCAAGCAGCGCATTATATGTCAATTTGACATTGCCCGCGTCTAAATTTGCAGAGCGTTTGTCTTCACACACAACAGTAGCAAATTCCTCGAAGGAAGTATTTGCTTGCACCACGTACTGCTTTTCTTTGAGTATCTCGCGTATGATTTTCTTTTCATCGTGGTAGCGCGCCTTTAGGTCTTCCACATAGAATTTAAATAAATCCAAGGGCGTAGAACCCGGCTGACCGAGCATAGCTGAAAAACGCAAATCTGCCGATATTATTGGATAAAGTTCTACCCAAAGCGACATTGACGTAAGTTTTCCAGCTTCATGTTGTGCATCTAATAAGGATAAGAATGAATCGCGGTTTTTGCGCTGTTGACGTTTGAGACGCTTCTTTTCGCGTTCACGTTCTTCCTCTTCTTCTTTTTCTAATGATCGAATATGATCTTCGAAAACTATGAGCGCATCCTCTTTGTCCATTCCAAGTAAGTTAACGTCATTCTTAAAGGCGGCATTTTGAAGCAGCATTAGTTGCGCCTGCGCCCATGTAGTTTCGTAAGTGATTGTGGTCATCGACTCGAGTAACTCGCCCAATACTTTCATATTTCGTTTCTTTAGTAYACGCGTTTCCTCCCTTTCCCTCTTAGCCAAGTTGAAAATACAATCATCATAAATATCACGGCGATCCTGTTCCGGCACACTGGTCCATATTTTATTGGACGCAAATAACTCTTCGCATTTATAATATTTCATTTGCGAGTTCATTTTATCAGTTGACATAAGGAAACGTTCGAGGTCCTCCTTGGCTTTTTTAGCGCGTAAACGCGACTCTTCTCGTTCATCTTTCAGCTTTTGTGTTTTATATGCGTTAAATGTTTGCTTCTTTTCGTTCAAATTTTTAAACGAACTATAACGTGGATCTTTGGAAATTATTTTGACGCACTGATCCCAGTTTGCATTTGATGGTACATTTTTTTCCCGCAGTAAATCTTTGAAAGCTTCAATTGCTTCCTTTTTATCTTTGAATACTATTTTGGGTTCTTCCGTAGGTGATTCTTTTTTATCTGTAAAAATCATTCAATAATTATTATCGTAAACAAATTTGAATGTTATTATTCGATTACTGTTTTCCTTCTCTTCCTTCCCAGTTTGTGGCATTTCAATTGAAGCTAATGTAGCAGCCATGGCTTGATCAAGAGCGGATGAAGAATTTTCATTACTGCCTGGGGTCATAGGTGAACGTATATCAGGTGTAGCTATATTTACCACGGTGGGTAGAGTGGCCGGAAGTATACTGGCTAGCGCAGCCGGTGGCACCATTCCCGCCAAACTGGAAGATGTCATCGCAGCAACGGCTTTGGCAGCAGCAGCAGCTCTATATACATATATTATAAAGTAGTGCACTTAGTTTTTTGTTGCGAAAGTTAGAAAATAAAAAATCTTACTCTTCTGCTTTTACTTTAGCTTGCATTTCTACGAATTCTGGTGGTGGCTCCCAACGTGATTCTTTTGTGTTAACATTGTGATAATACACTTTACCAGCATCAGAACGGTACTCTTTCCAAGGGCATTGGTGAGTCAAACGTTCGGCTGGTGTCATCAGTGCTTCAGGCTTCTCCCATGAGCTTTGCTTAGTATTGTTATTGTAGTAATATGGTCGCCCATCAGGAGCCTTGTGCTCTGTCCATTCAGTGTTAGGCGGTATACCACCGAATGCTGCCGCCAGCTCTGGTGGAGGTGGCCCTCCAAAACCTGGTGGCGGTATGTTAAACATTGGCGGCATGCCCATTGGTGGCGGAACTGCACCACCCGCCGCTCCCGKAGGTACATTCATATTTCTGCTTTGTGCAAGACAAAATTTTTAAATACACTTTACAAATAAAACSACAAATTTCCAGTCGCAAACTTGTCAACGTATGCCAAACCATAAACTGCTCTCAACACCAAAACTGTTCTAACCTCAAACAGCGCCGTTGTACTGAATCCAGTCTGACTGATAGAATTATAATAATATGCTATTTTAACACTGAAATTATATAGCCACTTAATATTGTTCAATTTGCAAGTACTTGCTTTTAATTTCGTGAATGTTTACATTATCTAAATTACCATGCAAAACTTGCTTAATATTACAATCCCCGGCTCGAGAAAATGCTCAATTGACATTTGAAAGCGTCGAGCAGAGTTGCACTTTACGCACTTACCTGCACAGTGATTACGATTTGTAAAAACTTATCTGAGCGCAGTTTGAGCAAGGACAGACATGTTATCACTGCATAAAATTAGCCGTTCTTACCATAAATAAAATTGTTATAGGATTTTATATTTAAGAGAAATTATTTCGAATTTAAGTGAAATTAATTTTTTTTTTTTTCATTGACTTATCTGTTTTGGATTTTGTTCACCTGATGTACATCAAGTGGTATTAATTTTCGTTGTATCATCGAATACTTATATATTCTCGCAAAGTAATTAGTACTTTTATTAGTTTTTAATAGTTCGTATACTTATTCCAGACAACATTACAAATGATAAGAATAAAAAAAAAAGCATGTGTAAAATTTATAGTGCTTTTTCAAGTATAGAAAACTGACACCCTGGTAATTTCAAGGTTGTCAAAAGTACAATAAAACAAATATTACAGCGATAAGAAAACTTGTATATTTTTTGCTAAGTGATTGTGTTTAAACTTGTGGGAAGTCGTAATATTATCCTTATTAAACGAAGATGTGGACTTCCTGAAACAGCCTGGTTCTTAATTCGGTTTGGTGGAAGATGAGCAACTAAACATCGCTTAAATAAAATATGACATAGGAATTAAACATTCTCTATTATCTTTGAATCTCAAAACTTCAATGTATTTCTGAAGTAAACAAAATGAAACAARTTATAGCCAAGCCCAGATTGAAATGGATACTCCTCTTCCTACTATCGCTTTTTGTAATAAGCTGGTGTCTACTTTATGGCTCAGACATAAATCAAACAGACATACGCTACTGTTTCATGAATAGCTTCAGCGCTTCTCCATCAGTTTCATATGCACAACAAAAATATGCACAAAATAAGTTCGGTGCTGGTCCGCATCTCCTGGACGATATAATGCTTTCGGAACCGAAACCAAATGCGAGCGGGCGTAGTATTATCTTTCACGAAACCAGTTGTCCAAATGAAAAACTGCGTAGTCGAATGCAATACTTAGGCAGCGCACCAATTAATATGATGGATCTTACCGCACGGGAAGCATGTGCCATTGAATCGGCTGCATTACACAATCCTGGTTTCAGTGTTTTCGTACTTTTTGCCAGTCCCGCTTACCGTGATTACAATAATACTTCGCCAGTGATAGAAGCGATACTCAGCTACCCAAATGTACATTTACGCAACCTAAATATATGGACATATGCAGCTGGAACACCCATGTACCAGTGGTTAAAAGACGGCAAACTTTTTCGATCCAGGTAATAACAAAACAATAGCGACTAAATGATATCTAGTGGATTTAACATTTAAAAATTTCAGTTATGTGCTATCACACCTTTCCGACTTTTTACGCTATTTAACATTGTGGCGATGGGGTGGCACTTATCTTGATATGGATGTCGTAGTGCTGCGTAGCTTAGAAAAATTGCCACCAAATTATACAGGAGCGGAATCAACAACATACCTTGCAGCAGGGGTAATGAACTTCGCTCCCGATGGATTTGGTCATGAAATTGCTGAAAAGTGCTTACGAGATTTCCTGTTAAATTTCGATGGCAGCGATTGGGGTAACAACGGGCCAGGCGTCATAACGCGTGTCATGAATGATGTCTGTAAGACAGCCAACATTGAATTAATGATGAATGCTAAACGGTGTATGGGATTTCACATAATGCCAAGGGAAGCATTTTATGCGGTACCTTGGAAAAAGTGGGAATATTTCTTTGAAGCGCAGTACCTGACTGAGACCCTGAATTTGCTACGTGATTCATACATTGCGCATGTATGGAACAAACACTCCAAGCAAAGGCATGTGAAAGTGGGTGCAAACGTAGCTTATGGTATTCTCGCCGAAAAACATTGCCCGAAAGTTTATGCAGCAGCAGGCGAGTATTTTTAAAACACAAGGACATTTAATGTTAAAAAAGGTTAAGGTAAAAAGGAAAAGTATTTTTAGCATTTCGTTCAAACGAAAGTAAGTAATAGTTTTTAGTTTGCTGCGTATCTATGTATCTGTGAAAGTTTAACTCCGAAGCAGCCTTTTAACATTAGTTGGATACCCATGGCTAGCGGATTTAATTGAATCGAACCGAAATTTATAATTATGCCCGAAAGTTGTTTTGTTAATTATTTTATATTGTTTTATGTTATATTGTATGCATATGTATGTATGTCCGACTAAGGCAGCATTTGTAGAATCTCTTGTGTATTTTTTTTATTAGATTTTTAGCATTAACGAATAATATTTTTTTTTACAAAATTTTTTTTTTATAAATCTTACTCAAATAACACACTTTTTCTCCTTAAATAAACGTGTGCGTCATCCCTACTAATCGCATGCATGCAATTCGGTTGAATAATAACCCTTTTCTGTATKTATGTATRTTCTCATTAGCTTAAATATATTCCACACACCAAGCACATTCACATTTGTAAATAAATATACTCGATATGTATTATTTAACGAATCTCAATAACAAAAAGCAATACTGTCTCTAAATAGCAAGTAGTAGAAACCAAAGTTTGTACATAAATATTAAAGTTCAAATATGGATCAATTTGTAGTAGAAATCTTGTATGTATGTATTTTAGAGCATTGTAGATGATATTATTGAAGTCGAAATGATCATTGAGTTCTTATATAGGCGCAATTAGTTTTTTCTTAACAATATGATAAATTTTTTATATTTTTTTTAGCAAAAAGCTTAGTACAAGCTAACCGCGAACACAGTAAAATAATGCTCATACTTGTATGGTGAATATAGATAAATAATATCCTACCTATTCCTGCCACGAGAAAAAATTCTACATTATTTTTTATACACATGTTGTTTTCAAAAGCGATCAAAATATCGTTGCAGAAATCCGAATTGCAATAGTTAATAGTAAGACAAATATAATATTGGCATACACGTTGAAATAGCTTATGCATGTGATGCAGCGTGCACTTACGACATCACATTAACTACACACATATGTATGCCAATTGGCGTGGAAACTCCTAATCAAAGTTATACAATGAAATCAAATGTGTATTATATAGAATTGTTATGTATAAGATGAACAGTGTTATATGAGAAATATATGCACCCGTACACAAATGAGTCAACTTGTTTTAATAAAATACAAAATATACTATACATAAAATACAGTTACTTTATTGTTTAAAAATGCTATTTACATATACTCGTTCCCTCAATTTCAACATTAATGTGTTCACTCTCACGCATAAATCAATGGTCTTCTTTGTTGATTAACGAATTCGCGTTCAACCTGCGAGTTTTTTGGTACAACATAAAATAGCAGCGAGCCGCCAGTGACAAAGAAGCTGCATTTCAAAAATAATAATATATATATTTAATGCAACGATTAGTGTATTGGACCAACATACCCCTTTTCGTTTAAGATCTCCTTTATAGKTTTATTTAAATCCACTTTATGCACGCAGCCCACTTTACGGTTCTCGTAGTATATGTTTAAATTGCCAGATCGATAGCTATGCGATTTGTCACATGGCAACGGCTCTTTAAACATGTCGTTGATGCAATCTTCCATGCTGTAAAAAGAAAAAAAAATTGTAAAATAATTTATAACTAAAGAGTTTGCATTAATACGCATGCGCTTACACCACATCCTCCGACAACTGTTGCTGAAAATCGCTAAATAAAAATTCTGGATATGAAAAGGCTGTTGGCCATACAAGCGTCTCATTGTCGCTATCCAAATGAACTGGGTGATCTTCTAATGGCAGAAATTTCGGCCGTAACAATTCCTCCGTTATGGGTTTGTTATKTTTTAGATCGTCGAATTTAATGCCGCGTGTCTTAAGTGCTTCAGTTAGCCGTTGAAAGCTCACAATGCGTTTCTTTGCCTCTGCAGCCTCTTTGCGTTGATCTCGTTCAATTTCCAGCTGTAAATGTAGGTAAAACAAAGTTGAATGTTTCTGTTAAACACTTTGTGAACACACAACCTTTTTCGTTTTRTTCCTTTTTAACAATTCGCGTGCGTCGTTATGATTTGCATCTCGTTTCAGTAGCTCTTCACACAATTGGGTACAAAGTTCGAACTTGTCCAAATTAAAGGCACATTGTGCAGCGCGCCAACGTGATTTGGCATATTCTGCGTTATATTCCAATGCTTTTAGCGCATCAATGAGTGCCGAACTATAAGCACAAGAAGTTGTAGTCTGAAGATAGCATATGTTGCAGCGCGTCTTACCGGTAATTTTTTAGAAAGTAATGTGCAGCGGAACGATTATTGTATAGCACAGATTTTATTTCCGGTTTATCACATTTGGCTTTCAAGCCCTCTGAGAAACTATATATGGCAGTACGAAATTTTTTATGCTTCATATAAAAGTTGCCGTCATCCTTATAATTCAGAGCCAGTTCCTCCGCTGTGTTTTCCTCTGGATCGTATTTCAGCTTTTGCAGACCCTCGAACATTGGATGCACGTCGTCGCCAGGTTGSGGTGCTTTTTTCATAAAGAACGGATGCTTGTCCATTTCCTATACACAACACATATTTCATTTGTTTACTTTGCTGTATAGTAATACCTGTCATACAATAAGCGTACATACTTCTTGCCAACGATCCTCTGGCCAACCTTCCTCATAGCGTTTCTTCTCCAAACCATCAATGAATGCATCTAATTCCTCATCCAATTTTGCGGCCAAAGCTAAACGCTCTTCATCTGTCCACGTTTTCTGCAAATCCAATTTCTCATCAGCCATATTTTTGTAGTTTTAAAAAAAGACACTTGCTCGACCTAAAATATTTTATAAACAAAACTACATAATACACATGTTTATTTCCAGCTGTGTTAAATAAGCGCAGCTAAGACGCAGGGTTGCAATGCTCAATATGAGCAGTCTGTGCTTGCGCTTAAGTTTTAACGGACTTTTTTGTATATATTTTTAAATTTTTTTAGCTATACGGTATGTGTGTATTTGTAATTAAAAAATATGGATTGAAATGTATAAATAGACATTGTTGTTGTAAATTTATTTTATACAAATTCTGTTTTTATTTCAACTGATTTGTGGTGAAATTGAATTACTACTTTTCCCAACAACTTTTCAAATTGCTAACGTTCGTATGTAAATGCAGGCATATACGCACACATAAGCCGTCACATATGTAGGCTTAGTTGCACTGCTATTAAGCTGTTATAGGGTGTGTCGCGGAAATTTGCTCTTGTTATCGCTTTGTCTAAACATTGTTAATGGATAACTAACAAGTTAACCACGGTGTTAACGCTTTTCTCGTTTCCTGACTTTAACACATTTTTAATGGTAAGAAATTGCAAAACTTGTGTGCGGCATCAGAGGCCTTTGTAGCATATWTTTGGTATATAGAAATGTGGTTGTGTTTAAATAATTTTTTTTTTATTTTATTTTTTTTTTATTTAAACATTTTTTTAATAACATTTCAATGAGCAAAGCACCTTCAAGTATAGTGCAAATTTGCTGATGAACGCAGCGCACTTTTCGCAGCTTTAMATACATACATACRTACAAKGTATGCACATTTATTAAGTTAGACAAATACGTTTGAAACCGAAAGTGGTTTGTGCTTTCGCTGCACACGCAGGGCAAATGGCTTATATGATATACATATGTTATTACATATGTTTGTGTGTATGTATGTTTTTGTATATGAGTTAATCCTTTTATTCCATATACTATAGATTGAAGTTTGATTMGAAATACGAAACGACTTTTTCGACTACCCAATATGTGTAATATTTATATTTTACCTTTAAGACAAATAATAGAATGTATTGTTGAAAAGTCGTTATGAAACTGTGTTTTCCTCTGGATCGTGAAGTTTTAAATTCTCTGGTCTAAATGGTAACTGTAAAATTTTTGGTATGAAGAAAGAGACTTTGACATCAGTYCCATTTCCGGTGTTCAAAGTCATTCAAACATTTTTGYAATTATACCCCATTTAMATACATAYATACACACATACTTATTGTGCATTAACATACGAAAGTATGCGTGCGCATTCGCTTGCATTTATAACTATTGGGCGACACCCAAAAGGTATCTAAATATTTATCTAAAGCAGTTTACTGTAAATTATCATATTTGTAGTTGCATTCATAAGTTTACAGTGTGCATACGGATATCGATACCTCGAATGTTTGCAAATATTGATCACAATCCGGTACTCATTATAAGACTGTATGGGCACGAGTATGCCGCCTTTTAGAAGGGATTAATAAAACAATAAAACCAAAACAATTGTAAAAGCATTAAATCTCTATAATACAATATTTGCCAATTTGTTATGAGTGTAATTAACAAATACAACAACAATTACAAACATACACTCTTATATGTATGTATGTATGTATGTATGTGGTTGGCTTCAACGGCATTCACACAACATTGGCGGGCGCTGAAACTGATAAAGTCGCAGATTGCTGGCTGCCAGTTGCGATTTACATGGCGAAGGGCGCGTATTCCAGCGAGCCATTTGAATTTGACGCGACAAAGTGTGTTTAAAAAGAAGGCATATATTTTATTTGATAWAGATTTTTTAGTGCTAAAGACTGTGTTCTAAGGTTACGTCCCTATCAAGCGAAATACATACTTTCAATTTGTGACGGCATTGCTTGTGCATTATTATTGACTGTGTGAAGGTGCCAGCTGTGCGGACCAACTAATAATAAAGCAAGCGTGATAGTTCTTTTTTTATGGAAAAAAATTTATTTGATGAAAATTACATGAGGTGTGGTATAAGTCAAWAGTAAAAAAGTAAGACAGCGTAAAATGATAATAACAGTGCTACATACGTACACTACTCAAAAAAAAGCGTTGACTCCAAAATTCTTTCATAATTGGTGGACCCATTTATGCCGCATGGAATTTTTTGAAATAAAAAAGTTTTTCAAAGTATTAATGTATCTATAATTAAAAGTCTCTAAATTTTGTAACAAAACTAAAAAAAAACAATATTAAAAAAATACAGGGTGTCTCAAATTAAACGCCTCATTGAATTTTGGGGGAAAAAAATGCTTTCCAAAGCGTTGGTTTATAATACAAAATATATTTGAAAAAAAATTTGATATTAAAATATACAGGGTGTTCCAAAACTAACGCAAGATTTTCAATTGTTGGAAAAAAAAGTTTTTCAATTTTGTGTGAATAAAAAAAAAAAAATACAGGGTTTCCCAAAATTAACGCAAGACTTAAACTTATCGCGATTTCATCTTCAACTTAAATCTTATGCTAATTGTGGCACCCTTTACTTCCACAGCAACCACAGCATTTTGCTTAAACAACAATAAAAGAAACACCACGAACGAAAAAAGTACCCTAAAACTAGCTGTACCAGTAATTACTTTGGACCCCGTAAAGTACCCTATTTATCGAAAAGAAATTAGGCCAAAGCGCAAGATTAAAATATGTATGAATGCGTTTGAAGTCTGCACCTGCTCAACTTGTAAGGTTCCCTACACTAACAACRCTTTCTTATCTAAACCAAACGTTGCGATAACAGTGCTTTATGGGCTCCAATTTTTTTTTTTGTATGTAGAAGACTTTGCGATAGCATGTTTTTAACTTTTCTCTTGAGTCATTTCAAGCAGAGCGTAAGCGTGTGTAGCACTCTTCAAATACGTCCACTTTCTGCGCATATTTTCCACTAATATTTCGTAYATTTTCAACTAGCCGGTAAATGCCAGCTTTTGCACTCATTTTCCACCCCCGCGTGAAAGGAGTGAACTAATCGCTCAACGCTTTGGAGCGKCTTCGCTGCGAGAGTGCGTTTAGTCATACAGAAATTGCGCCACTTTCAGAGCCAAGTAGCCGTACGCCTGATTATTATCAGCAGCGTGCACATGGTGTGTTGTCATTTCTGGGAGGGGCGCAGTAAGATACATTTTTATGTATTAATATAAATGTGGTTGAGAGTGTGTATGGATTTCTATGAAACAGTATGCGTCATATTTACCCGCCAAGCCAATTACATGCCTAGTGTATAGCTAAAACTATGTACATTAGGGTGGGGGCGTATGCGGAAAATATTCTACCGATCATTTGGAACGACTTTGTATGAGGGACTATGGGTSTAAAACTGGTTTCSAGTCAGMAATTTTTAAGGTGAAGTTAAAAAAAAATCGGTTTAATCGGTTCTACAGGGTTTGYCCGGGAAGTAATMSGACTGATTTTCTTCCTGTATTCAGTAGAGGGCGTTCYTAGCTAAMGAACGAGCGGCTGATCAGTTGTCGCCGAGTACCTGAAGAGTCAGGACAAACATTTTTGCGAGACGTCTTTCTGTGAGTGGTGCAAACCGAATATKCAGCGTTCGTTAGAGCAGAGGTASGCTATTAAATTCAGTGTGAAACTCGGTAATGCAGGTTTACCCAGATGTTGCTTTAAAAAGAAGTGGTGTGTTTCGGTGGTWCCCTGCCTTTTTGGGGGGGCCGGAAAACCCAAAAAAATACGCCCTAAAACTTCTTRTTTCCAACATCGTCTTAGACCCATAATCTCTAAAGCAAAGTTGTTTCAAATGTTTTGTAGAAAATTTCTCCAAAACGCGATTTATCCATTTTTTTTGGCTCCTTGTAAATCAACCCGCTCTAATGTGCATATTTTTAATTTTGGATATGCTTTAAGTTTATCATTTTATGACCTGTTGATTTTAACATTATCCATTTCGCGCATAAAAATTTTTGATGCACGACTTRAAGGCCCATAAAGGTGATATCACACGAACCCATCATGGCGTGTGTCCAGGAATAGAATGTAGTTTAGTGGCTAGTGAGTAGACGCATAAATATTATTTTTATTTTTATTATTTTTACGCATTCCTAACTGTAATCAACTTTTCCATGCGCGCATAGGAGTGTGTAGAACAAACGTGGCAAAATAGATCATGAGTTTATCGCAATTACTATTTTTATTTTTTTTTATATTATTATGTATTTTTAATTATCATAATCAGCTAATCGAACATTACAATTCAATTGAGTCTTTTAAATGGAAAATTGATATGTCGACTGAAAGGCTGGTGGACTTTGAGCCAATGTACGTTTGATAAGTGTATGGAAATAGTTGGTTAGGTGGATATTATGAATGAATTATGAATGACCTTACTGAAGTAACTAACGCGTAAACAATTTTTTATAATTTAACTTTTAATTTTTAACTGCCAGTTTTATAATTCTGGACTCTATAAATTCCTTAGATCGCTAACGAAACAATTTTCCAGTTGCGAAGCCCTTTCCTTCTAATTTTTTAAATAAAAAAAAAAAATGATGATAAAAAAATAAAGGYAGCATTTAATGACACACACGTTGGCTTGGCTTCTGACCTGAAATATATAATATATATTCAATATATATATAAGTATTTACATACAACAACTACTGTGCGATATATTGTGGTGCGAAACTGGGCCACACAGCTGTGCAAAAAAATTAAACAAGAGTAGAATTTCAATTTACATTAGGAACTATTTAGCCATCCGCCTTTGCTCTCACGCATTTCAAAGCAGACGACGCTCTACTTGAGCGTTTTTAGGCTTTYAGGCGTACTCACTGAGTGCCGGCAATGCTTGGAATCACTCATTTTGCATTATATGACAGGAAAATGCCTCCCTTTGACGCTTTGCCCACGAAAGCGCTGCACACCCCTGAAATCGCTACTCACTACTAGAGTTTAGTTAGTTGAACGGCAGGCGACAACGTGTGTGCTTAACAGTATAACTGAATGGCTGGCGAACTTAGGGAAAAAATACCTACGAAAACATAGTGCATAAGTTGAATGAAAATTGCAGAGAAATAAGCGTTTACTAAAGTAAATACAAAACAAATAATTTATTAATAAATAATACAACTGAAAGCAGGAAAAAAACACGTGAAATCCGCAGGCTGAACGATTGTTTGGCGACAGATTGAAAAAAATCGATTTTTGTGCGTGAACAAGGCACGGACAAAGTGCGCGCAAGGCGGCGGAGCTATTTAAAAATACATACTTCACACACACACACACACACACGCACACTAGGAGAGAGACGCACGTCGTCAACACAAGTCAATTGCATTTTGTTGGTAAAATTTTCAAAAACTAAACCCAAAACTGATTTATTATTAAGCATGGCGCAAGCAAATATACACTTCACCCCGCTGCCTCAAGCCCCCAGCTGCGGGCGGCACAGTGCCGGCGAATGCAGAAGCAACAACTGCAGCGGCAAACTCGRCGACGCCAAAGAGCCGGTCGCTACGCCCGCCACTGTGCTGCTGGATAAGCGCTTCTCGCGGCAAGTGCAGGGTGTGTATCCGCTGCAACGGTGAGTACTCAAGAAAGTTTAATGAAAATTTGCATTTAAAACACAAATCTGTATCGTTTCCGTGCGACTGCAGTCAGGACGTGCTGAAGTGGTACGGCTGGGGCTACAAAGACTCACAGTTCTATGTGGACAATGGCATCATCGGCTTCAAGGGTGACAAGTATGTAATGAAGCTCGTCTTCTTGTTTGTTTACGCGCTTGTGTAGACACGTTTGYTTCTGTTGTTGGCTCTATTTAGGCTACATAATGACTTTATTGTTTGTATGCATGTAAGCGTGTGYGTTGTTTATGCTGAAACTAGTATTAGCCAGAGTTTGGTGGCTACAATTGTCAGCAAAGTCASTTTGGCGGCGATATTGGTTATTTCCTGTGACTTCGCTAATTTAGCGCGTGTAAATGAATCATTGAACCGGCGTAGAAGCAGCTGAGTCGTACTCTAATTCTGCACGCTGACAACAAAGTACTCACATACATGCAAACAAACAAGAAAACTTTCATATCAGTATATTGAAAACTGTAGCACTTCGTCTTTTGCACAGGTATCCACTTGAAGGCTGCATGTTGCCCTACTTCACCGAATGGGTTTACAGCAAATTCAATTTGCGTATCGAGAAGAATTTACCCTCTCCGAAAATGCCTACCGAGTTTCCGGCACCCACCGTGAATGCGCCCTTCGTGCGCGAACTCGAAGCAACTAAGTTGACAAGCTCGCAGTSTGGCGAGGACCGCCTCATACGCTGTCACGGCCAGACGCTGCACGATATCTACTATCTTTGGCGCAATGAATTCAAGCGTATTCCCGATATAGTCGTCTGGCCACAAAGTCACGAGGATGTGGTGCGGCTTGTGGCGCTCGCAAATAGGCATAATGTTGTGGTTATACCGTATGGCGGYGGCACCTCAGTGTCTGGCTCAATTACTTGTCCGCAAGCGGAGCAACGCATGATCTGCGTGYTGGATACGTCACAGATGAATCGTATGCTGTGGCTGAATAAAGCCAATTTGACTGTGTGCTTTGAGGCGGGCATTGTGGGACAGGACTTGGAGCGCGAATTGCAAAGACTCGGTTTGACGGTAGGTCATGAACCGGACAGTTATGAGTTCTCCACACTTGGTGGTTGGGTGGCAACACGCGCCTCTGGCATGAAGAAGAACGTCTACGGCAATATTGAGGATTTGGTGGTGCGTGTGCGTATGGTGACTGCGTCTGGAGAGGTGCTGGAGCGTGAGTGCATGGCGCCGCGTGTATCGTGCGGTCCGGATTTCAATCATGTGATAATGGGCTCCGAAGGCACACTCGGCGTTGTGACTGAGGTGGTATTGAAAGTGCGTCCACTGCCCGCCGTGAAACGTTATGGYTCGCTGGTTTTTCCCGATTTCGAGAGTGGCGTACAATTTATGCGGGAAGTTGCGCGTCGCCGCTGCCAACCGGCGTCAGTACGGTTAGTGGATAACGAACAATTCGTTATGGGACAAACACTGAAGCCASTGCGAGGCTGGTTGGCTGGTTTGCTGGATTCCTTGAAGAAAACCTACATCACGGCTTGGAAGGGTTTGGATTTAACGAAAATGTGTGCAGCAACTTTGCTATTTGAGGGCAATGAGGAAGATGTGCGACGCGAGGAGGCGCTCATTTATCAGATTGCAAAGCAGTTCAAAGGATTTCCGGCAGGTGGTGATAATGGCGAACGTGGCTACATACTAACATTCGTCATAGCGTACATAAGGGTGAGTGYGAGAAACAAAAGACATTCAATGATATTTGTAATAATATTTATTTCTGCTTCGCTGYAGGATTTCGCATTGAATCAAGAGATCGTAGCAGAGTCCTTTGAGACATCTGTGCCATGGGACCGCTGCAGCTCGTTGTGTCGGAATGTGAAGCGTCGCGTGGAAGCGGTGAGTGGTTTGCCATCGTTTCTTCGTTTTGTGTACACAATACACAACGTGACACTTTCTGTTTTGCCTCCACTTTCAAAATGTTGATTCAATTACCGAAAGCCGTTAACAATCTCTGTATTTCAGGAATGTCACAAGCGTAGCATTAAGAACTTCATCATTTCCTGTCGCGTAACGCAGACCTACGATGCCGGCGCTTGCGTTTACTTCTACTTCGGCTTTAGGCACACCGGCATTGTCGATCCTGTCGCCACATTCGAGCAGATTGAGACGGGTGCGCGCGACGAGATACTCGCCTCGGGTGGCTCGCTGTCGCATCATCATGGCGTTGGTAAAATACGCAGCCAATGGTACGAGAATACCGTTTCAAAACCCGGCAGTGCACTGTACCTGGCGGCGAAAAGACAACTTGACCCGAAAAATATTTTCGCCGCAGGGAATTTGCTGACCGAGGAGCAGTGGTTGGCGGCGAGCAAAAAGAGTGTCGTAGAAGTGCCGCCGYATCAAACCACCGTTGAGTCGAGTTCATTAGTTAAGGCGAAACTATAAAGTTCGAGTATCAACCGAAATGAAACCACAGATWAGAGACATTAGTTTTAGGTTGGCTTTAGTGAAATGTAGTGGAATTAACTCAAAAAGTTTGTCAATTTTTTACTTTTGTATTATCGCTAGTTTAACATGAGTGTTGTTGTACATAAACTTAATTTGCTTACTTAATTATTTAATGTTGTGTTTAAGGAMTTCMATTCTGTCTTACTGTATGGAATATACTGTTATAATGGGTGATTTTCTAGTTCAAACGTATGGTTCATATTTATTACACTAGTTTACACTAACTAATTTTTATTATTCCTCCTTACTGGCATATGGATATACCGAGATTCCATAAGCACGATTAGAAAAGGTGTTTGAAGTTTTCTAGTACAGAAAAAATAAAATAAGATCCACTATAAATATAAACTCGTCTTTTTATGGCTTAGAAATGTAATATTCATATACATCTATAGAGAAAATTTAAGAAAAAGGAAAGACAGTTGCCACTTCCCAGAGCCTTCGCCGGTTGGATATAATAGCAACATTACATATATAGCAGATCAAATGAAAAGTCCCCAGCTTGATTTTTAGTTAGCTATACCTTCAAAAGGTCCTTGTATAGATTAGACAGCTGTCAGAAACTCAGCTTTWTGRYGARACTGCTTCATGAAAGTTAACTATGAAGGAGGTTAAGTTTAGACCTGGTGAAATGAGACAGTAGCAGTGGACGCCCAAAAGAGATTGTTACTGACGAAAACATCAAAAAYCGTAAAGTGAGGTTGTTTGAGATCGCAGGCAATCTAAAAATGTCAACTGAATGTGACATCTTTCTTGTATTTGAAAGTTCCGTGCAAAGAGGGTGTCTGCGAACTCACTTTTGAACAAGAACAATGACGAGTTGATGATTCGAAGCAGAATTTGGAGATCTTCAAGCGTAATAAAGCCGAGATTTTGCATCGATATGTGACAATAGATGCTTCGAAGWTCAATCGACATTCATCCTAGTGGACTGAAGACGTTACAAAGCGTAAAAAAACGCAACAGTCGACGGGCAAGGTTTTGGCCTCTGGATACATATGGAMTAATTTTTATTGGTCATCTTGAAAGTGGACTAAGACTTGTTCCCACATCCTTCGTATTCTATAGATTTGTCCCCCATCGATCTTTTTCTGTTCTCACACCTCAAAATATTGCTCGCTGAGAAGAAATTTTCGTTAACTGAAGAGGTAATTGTCGAAACTGAGGCTTATTTTGAAGTAACGGGCAAATTGTACCTCAACAATGGTATCGAGAAGTTGAAGGGTCGCTATCATCAGTGTACGATCCTTGAAGGGAAATTCAGGGAAGTAAAAAAAAAAAAGTAATAATTTTGCAAAAAAAAAAAAAAGAGTTTTATTGTGGTAGATCGAGGACTCTTCAATTGACCTGCTATCGAAGTAATTTTCCCTTTTCAAATATAGCATTAAAAATTATTTTAAAAATACATTTTATAACCAAGTAAGTTTACCACTGGCTGAAGCCAGACACGTCACGCCAAAAATCTATTGAAAATGCGAGTGAATAACTTCGAAAGCGCTGCGTGACTATATTTTGCAGCTGTAAAATTCTCAAAACAAATATGCAACCGCAAATTGAAGGCGAACGCGCACCGCCCTAACGTCAGGTCGCCAACGCCACCGCAACAACCAAATGTCACATCAAGCARCGTTGATCGGCTGCAGGAATTTATTGCTAAGTACTTTTTATCGCTGAAATATTTACTTTTTTGTATTCCTCGACACGTCGAATGTATGTCTGCTCTGRTTTCTGCAGCAGTGAACCAGTTATTTTAAATTCTTACCTCGAGTGTGGAAACTGCAGCTGCAACATGTCGGACGCACAGTTTATGGCACTTGCGCAGCCGGTTGAAGGCGGCGCTGCATGCGAGGCAGTAACACAGTGAAGAGCTTAAAACAAACACRCACGAATATCGCCAACGACTTCATGCTCCGCGTTCATATGTCAAAATGTCAACTTCGTTAGCGCTTAACAACGCACTCACGCTACGYTTTGGCGCACAATCTGAAATGTCGATGCAGGAACTGTGCGGCTAATGGCGATGACGCGCTGGAGCATGCGCTTCCAATAGATACTGGCACATACACAACTACTTGTGTATATATGTAGGTACAGTGCTGTGAGAGTTGCAGAGGGATACAAACTGGTGACGGGCATTTGGCGGCGCTGCGCCTGATAACAGCTTGAATACGTTGCTCGGCGCTGRAAGCGGYGTTGTTGTGCGTGGCTGCACGCGAGTGTCAATGCGTTGCACATGCAACCTAGAGGTGCATGCGAGTCAGATTGTCGTGTGGATAGGCTAATGAATGAATGTTGTCTTCAATTTAGACGTTGTTGTTGTTGCTGTTGTTCTTGTGACAATGATGATTTATTTAATAAAACGTTGCAAATATGTTGATGTATTGACATTTATGCTAACGGAGTGGTAATGGAAACCGCTACTTTGGAGAATTGCACTCATGTGAGGTGGAAACGAATGAAGTGAGAGATATTTATTAGTCGAAGTGTCAACTTGTTACTGGGTACTGTATAAACTGTAAGATCTGAAATTTTTAAAGTTGTAAACCTTTTAATGCATTTTCTGTTCTAAGTTCTGGAAAATGCTTAGCGTCGCAAGTTGACTTCAGGGGAAGCCCGTTGTCAGCTGGCTTGAGTGGCACTGAAGCCCCCGATTGAAGGTGACCTCACTCTTTTGCCAATCTGGCGTAACTGTTAAGCTTAGATATGCATGTACCCTGAGTACTTGCTTACAAACATGCAACTATTTCTACCGTTCTCTTTCATGGCTCCGCTGTGTGCAACATGTTGCGTTTGTCGCCCATTTCACTAGATTAATGTCTGCACAATTGCTCTTTCACCTGAAGAYAATCGAACAGTTAACTTATGGAGGAAGTGAAATGAAGTGTGACAAAGACCTCGCAGAAGAAGCAACACTAAAATCAATTGCGACGGCGACAAAAAGCCTTCAGCTTCAGTCTTAGCAACGCAGCATTGCCTTGTTAACTTGGCTAACGACTTTGGCGAACAACACTTGCAACAACAACGCATCGACGCAACYAATGGCTACTCAGCGACTGTCTGCTGCCACATTTCATTTGCAAGCCGCAGCTGCCGTGCTACTCCATGGCAATTACAATYGCCACAAAAATGCTCAAATATAAAAAATGTGCGCGAAAATAATGGCTTGTTGCTGCTGATAATAATAATAAAGAAACGATTCGCATGTCGCGGCTGCACGCTTCCTCTT
>NW_017536741.1:1507277-1508307 GCF_001853355.1 Bactrocera latifrons | reverse complement strand
TGGCCCTTTTGTTTACATTTTTCCGAGGTCAATGACCAATTTGTTTACTTTTTATAGTTCAATGACCGATTTGTTTACAATTAGCCAAGTCCACAACCTTTCATGACATTTAAATTCACTGACCCTTTTGTTTAAATTTTTTGGGGTCAATGACCCTTTTGCTTGCATTGCGAGGGCAATGACCTTATTGTTTACATTTTTCCGAGGTCAATGACCAATTTGTATACCTTTTATAGGTCGATAACCCGTTTGTTTACATTTAGCGAAGGCCAAGATTTTTTGCTTTTAGCAAAGTCAACAACCTTTGTTAATGTTTGGGTTTACTGACAATTTTCTTTACATTTTATGAGGTCAGTGAACTCCTTGTGTACATTATGAGGTCATTGTTCTTATTATTTACATTTTCCTAGGGTCAGTGACMCATTTGTTTACATTTTGCCAAGTACACAACCTTTTTACATTTAGCCAAGTTCAAAACCTTTACATTTCCGTAAGCGTTTTGGGAAGGTAGTCGACCATTTATATATATGTATATATATAATCCTATATCCGTTTCGTTTAGTTTTAGCGGATACAMACAAGCGTTAAGTGAACAAAATTATTATACTCTGTAGCAACATGTTGCTAGAGCATAACAAGAACGCAGCGCTTCAATCGCGTTGTTTGCGTTGGTGGTTAAATGAAAACGCGCTTTCGGATCTTCGCTCAGACGCGCGCTTCAGTATCTAAGTGTATCTATATACATATACTTATACATATATATGAATGTGCGCATGTGTGGCAGTATGCTAAGCTGTGGTGATGCGCRTTTTCACATTTTCTGCAATAAAATTTTAACAAATTGCCAATTCGTGTCGTTGCCTGTGTTGTTGGCGCAACCGTCAGCATCAACAGCAGCGCCACCAACAAACTGTTGTGGGCGTAACGGCATGGCTGGCGTTCGAATACTTGTTCTAACAAAGCGATGAGCTTGTGTATGCGTCCACTATGTATGTTTTTGGCTTTCTGCTGCTTTTGCCATTGTTAGAGA